>NC_134358.1:522111314-522211314 GCF_048569485.1 Anomaloglossus baeobatrachus
GTATCTATCTAGCTAGTAGAACTTCTGCAGTCGGCACCGACCACCAGGGTGCAAACAATACTGATATCACACAATTACTAGTGATGGGTGGACCTGAACTGTAAAAGGGCAATTGGGAAGTGCTGGGATTGTCGCATCTTGATGGATGTGACAATCCTGGGTGGCTGCAGGCTGCTAATTTTAGGCTGGAGGGGCCCAATCAGTATGGGTCTCCCCAGCCTGAGAATACCAGCTCCTAGTTGTCCGGCTTTATCACGGCTGGGTATCAAAATGGGGGGGGGAACCCACACACAGTTTTTCAAAGTTATTTATTTAAATAATAATTACACAGTCACACAGGCTGGATGCGCATTTGACTGCAACCAGTCACAGATGCCAGGACTGCTGGTGGGCAGGGGAGGCATTGAATATGCATAAAGGTAAATGTGTGGCCCAGAAGAAGAGTGAGGGACCCAAAAGCAAATACAGCTGCGCCGGAGACTTGTTAAGTATAGCATGTTTGCTTTATCCCCCTGTCCTTTCTACCACCATTTTTAAGGTATGGACTCTGGTCCCCATAGACTTATATGGGGACCGGCATCCGTACACATATCCAGGATCAATTCCAGGCCGGAAGCGATTTGTTTTTCAAGTCCGGTCAGTCCGGCCGATCCAGGATATCTGTGCGTTCGCTCATCACGAACAATTACTCATCTCCTCCGTTTCACCTAGTAGAACTTTTGTCCTTCCCGCAGTCATTTCCGAGTCATTTGGTAGATACTTGCCTGTGATCCCCGCTCCTCATCCAGCTCGATTGTCATTAGCGCCGATGTGCCCTTCTCACTGACAGGCGAATGTCGACCCTGCCAGAAGAAGTACGCGCACTTCTCTTTTCCTGCCACTCGTACATGCTCTGTCTTTTGCCGCTGCCCAACTATAAACAGATATTAAAAAGAAAAAAAAGTCAGAAAAACAGTCAGAACACAATCATCATTATGGAATTTTCACAATTTAGAAAAACAAAAAAGTTTACTTCCATACCAATTTTAAAAGATTTGCAAATTTAAAGAACAGTTCCACCTTCATGCAGCATTTTACAATTTATATATAGAAATAATCTACATAAAATGTGGAGTCGCTGAGGATCAGTATAGGGTAAGTTACATCTTGTATTATACTCCAGAGCTGTGCTCACTATTCTACTGATGGTCACTGTATACGTAAATTACTTATAGGGTACGAAAATACGCTGCAATGAGAACGCTAGTAATACGGATTGTGGGCACGTGACCATATTGTACAAATCCCAAGTTTCATCTTGCATTGTACTGCAGAGCTGAACGCACTATTCTACTGGTGATCACTGTGTACAAGGGATCAATATAGGAGGAGTAGTGTGATCTATTATATTCTAGAGCTGCACCCACTATTCCGCTGGTGGTCACTGCATATAAATACATTACTCATCCCGTACAGATACAGAAATACATCCTGTATTATACGCCAAAGCTGTATCCACTATTCTACTGGTGGTCACTGAGTACATAACATCCCTATTGGAGGAGTAGTGTGATCTATTAATTCTAGAGCTGCACTCACTATTCTACTGTTAGTCACTGCATACATACATTACATTGCTCATCCAGTATTATACTCCAGAGCTGTACTCACTAGTCTGCTGGTGGTCACTTTGTACATAGGAGCAGTATAGGAAGAGTAATGTGATCTATTATATTCTAGAGCTGCACTCCTTATTCTGCTGGTGGTCACTGTATATAAATACATTACATTACTCATCCTGTACAGATCTAGTGATCCATCCTGTATTATACTCCAGAGCAGTATCCACTATTCTGCTGGTGGTCACTGCGTACATAAGATCAATATAGGAGGAGTAGTGTGATCTATTATATTCTAGAGCTGCACTCATTCTGCTGGTGATCACTGCATGAATACATTACATTACTCATCCTGTACAGATCCAGAGATACAGCAAAACAGTGAGTGCAGCTCTGGAGTATAATACAGGATATATCTATACAGGATGAGTAATTAATTTATATTACAGAGCTGTAGTCTGTATTCTGCTGGTGGTCACTGAGTACATTATTATTATTATTATTATTGTTTATTTATAGAGCACCATTGATTCCATGGTGCTGTACATGAGGGGGTTACATACAGAATACATGTACACGTTACAATAGACAGACTAGCACAGGGGGAAGAGGGCCCTGCCCTTGCGGGCTTACATCCTAAAGGATTTTGGGGAGGAGACAGTAGGTGGGGTGTAGGTGGGGCGGCAGTTCCGCACGGTGGTGGGGCGGCAGCTCCGCACGGTGGTGGGGCGGCAGCTCCGCACGGTGGTGGGGCGGCAGCTCCGCACGGTGGTGGGGCGGCAGCTCCGCACGGTGGTGGGGCGGCAGCTCCGCACGGTGGTGGGGCGGCAGCTCCGCACGGTGGTGGGGCGGCAGCTCCGCACGGTGGTGGGGCGGCAGCTCCGCACGGTGGTGGGGCGGCAGCTCCGCACGGTGGTGGGGCGGCAGCTCCGCACGGTGGTGGGGCGGCAGCTCCGCACGGGGGTGGGGCGGCAGCTCCGCACGGGGGTGGGGCGGCAGCTCCTAACTCACTTCCTATATTATCCTGCAGAGCTGTATTCACTATTCTGCTTTTATAGTCACTGAGTACATACATAATAATACATTCAATATCCTGTAGATTTCCCAAGCCAGCCTGTATTATACTCCAGAGCTTCATATACAATTCTAACAGGCTTTATAACGAGGCACAATAAAAAAAAAAATATATTTCTCTTTACAACTTGCTTCGACAGTCTGCCTTCTGGGAAGAGTCATCGTCACACAGACTTTTCAGAATCTAAAGCCAAATATGGCACTGCATTATTGGAGATCGCCTGAGTGTTTATTTCTGCATATGCAGTCAAGATGGTTCTCAATTTTCAATGAAACAGAATTATGAATGCAGCTCTGGAGTAGAATACAGTTTAGGTGGTGTCACACACAGCGACGACGACAACGACGTCGCTGCTAAGTCACCATTTTCTGTGACGTAGCAGCGACGTCCCGTTGCAGTCGCTGTGTGTGACATCCAGCAACAACCTGGCCCCTGCTGTGAGGTCGCCGGTCGTTGCTGAATGTCCTGCTTCATTTTTTGCTCGTCGCTCTCCCACTGAAGCACACATCGCTGTGTGTGACAGCGAGAGAGCGACGAACTGAAGCGAGCAGGGAACCGGTGTCTGGCAGCCTGCGGTAAGCTGTAACCAAAGTAAACATCGGGAAACCAAGAAGCCCTTTCCTTGGTTACCCGATATTTACCTTAGTTACTAGCGTCCGCCGCTCTCACGCTGCCAGTGCCGGCTCCTGGCTCCCTGCATACGTAGCTGGAGTACACATCAGGTAATTAACCCGATGTGTACTCTGGCTAGGAGTGCAGCGAACAGGGAGCCGGCACTGGCAGCGTGAGAGCGGCGGAAGCTAGTAACTAAGGTAAATATCGGGTAACCAAGAGAAGTGCTTTCCTTGGTTACCCGATATTTACCTTGGTTACGCTTCCACGCGTCGCTGCTGGCTGGGGGCTGGTCACTGGTCGCTGGTGAGATCTGCCTGCTTGACAGCTCACCAGTGACCATGTAATAATGCAGCAGCGATCCTGATAAGGTCAGATCGCTGGTCGTGATCGCTGCTGCGTCGCTATGTGTGACACCACCTTTTGTGACTCAAGAACAGCACAATATAAATTACCGTACGTGATTGAATCTGATTAATAAATTGTAAAAAAGGTGTTTAAGAAAGAACTGAAATCTACCGCACTACGGTAGACCTTCCCCTTTAATAATCAGCAGTTGATGGTAATCCGGTCGGGGGTTCTCACAATGGGTTTGTAACATTCAGAGGATAATCAAGAAATGAATGTTCTGGATCAACGTCAATAAGAATCAAAGCCAATTAGTGCAAGTAAAGAACTCTGAGCTGTGAATTGCAGAGAGGAGATCAGTGTCCGGGTGGCAGAGGACAGAATACCGGGCATTGTGCTACTCTACCCAGGACGTCGTGTGTTTGTGCAGCAGAGACATTCATATACCGGATCCGTAACCAGCAATTCCCCTTACATGCTGAAGGTCACAAACATTAGGCTTTCATTTAAAAAGGGGTTTTCCACTTTTTGGGACTATATATTTTTTAAACTCATATTTTGGGCTAAAATTAGTCAGATTTCCACTAGTGTGGAAAGTAGGTAACCCTCATTTTCGGTAGTTTTTCCAGCGTATTGCGAGGCACAGCGTTGACTACACATGTCACAGAAAGGCATGGACTGATATTTTGGCATGACTGACTGAAGGTCAAGGGGAAAAAAAAAAGAAAAAAAGTGTCCTCCAAAGATGAACAATCCCTTTAAGGACATTTTCATATACAGCAATGTTCCCCAAGTCCAGTACCAACAGATCAGGGTTTTGGGATTTCCTTAGTGTTGCACATGTGGTGGACTGAAAACACGATCTGTCGGTGGCTTTTTAGGGCTGGACTTGGGGAAAACTGATATACAGTATGCACCCTTCGCAGACTGTAGAGCCTAGAGCAAAATTCTCTAATGATTCTAAGGCTGCATTTTTGTATACAGTCCATGAAAGAGGCGAGACCGCACTCTCCGGAATATGCCAAACGATCTTCTTTATTGAAAAAACGGTGCAGAATAAAAGGCAGGAGAGGAGCTAGGTGCAGGCTCCTTCACGGACGACGGCCGTTTCGCGTCTAATCATGCTTCGACAGGTCCACAGGTGGACCCGTCGAAGCGTGATTAGACGCGAAACGGCCGTCGTCCGTGAAGGAGCCTGCACCTAGCTCCTCTCCTGCCTTTTACTCTGCACCGTTTTTTCAATAAAGAAGATCGTTTGGCATATTCCGGAGAGTGCGGTCTCACCTCTTTCATGGACTGTATATGGAATTCTTAATCTGCACAGACATGCACCTCTGAGCCGGGATCATGGAGTGCCTGAGCTGATTTCCATGCTGGTGTGACATCCCGCAAGGTAACGTTTCCGTGGTGCAGAACTCTTTCCTTCTGTGTTTGCTGCATTTTTGTATGTTGAGACAGATTAATTCGGCTGATGGCTGCATGTGCGTTCTGTGGTCAAAACTGAGGTGATACCTCCATAAATATATGCCTATTGACCTTGCATGTAAATGTGTTTTCAGATGCCGGTATCTGCTGCAGTGTGGAAACGCAATCTAACTGGAGAACAAATACCCTACTTGGGACTCCATATTTGCAGCACATTCATGGAAGAAATGAAAAATTACCAACGTATTACTTCTAGCACCTGCTGGAAAGGTTAGAATATATTTTTTTCTTACTTTACCATTTTAGTGCTTACATTAGAAGTGTTCAGTTCTACCCCTAAAGCCCCCTTCACACATCCATGTCGCTGGTACGTGTGATGTCCGTTTTCACATGTACTGCGTAGAGTGGAGACACGAACACGCGTAGACCCATTAAAATCAAGGGTCTGCACACACATGCATTTTCACATGGACAGGGTGTCCGTGTGGCGCATGTGTGTGCCCGTGTGCTCCACACGGCGGCATCTCAGTTTTTCTCCGGTATCACACGGACCGCACACTGGTGTGATCCGTGTGACATGTACCGGAGAAAACTAAGTGTCTGAAATTAAATGCTTTTCTATACTCGCCTGTTTCTACTGCTGATGTCTTCAACACTGCTGTCACTCGCTTCCGACCCCACTCATTATGCTCATTGCATATTCACTGCACTTCTGGCAGGAAGCAGCAGCAGCGCTGGACACAGCAGCACCCTGGAGAGGTGAGTATAGAAGTTCATGCTGTCCGTGTGCTATGCGGATGTCACATGGATAGCACACCAACAGCACACGCTGAACACACACACACACACACACACACACACACACACACACACACACACACACACACACACATATATGTGTAACATTCAGAAGATTACAGGTAGAAGCAGTTCTCCCTACATACCCTAGTAATCTCTTGGAGTGGGATCCCTGGACACAGATCTTGTCCTTTTTTAGTGACCTCCAGTCGTCACTTGGAGGGATCCCTAGACACAGATCTAGTCTTCCCTACATGTCCTCCAGTCATCTCTTGGAGAGGGATCTCTGGACACAGATCTTGTCCTTCCTTAGTGCCCTCCAGATGTCTCTTGTAGGGAAGAGCAGATCTGTGTCTAGGGATCCCTCCATTTCCTCCAGTCGTCCATTGGAGAGGAATCCTTGGACACAGATCTTGTTCTTCCTTCGTGCCCTCCAGTCATCTCTTGGAGGGATCCCTAGACACAGATCTGGTCTTCCCTACATGTCCTCCAGTCATCTCTTGGAGAGGGATCCTTGGTCACAGATCTTGTCCTTCCTTCGTGCCCTCCAGGTGTCCCTTGGAGGGATCCCTAGACACAGATCTTGTTTTCCCTACATGCCCTCCAGCCATAGCTTGGGTTTTTACACATGAAAGATGATTTCAGCACCATGTCAGTATACAGAGTCAGTGAATCAGTCTTGTTGGTGTGACGCCCTGATCTTGTTGATGGCACAGAGGCGCAGTGCCATCAAAGGTAGCGCATAAATTAAAGGGCTAATAACACGGACTGTGTCGCTGTAATGTTATCTTGTGGGAGGTGGATGCAAATGAGTCCAAGAGCTATTTCTGGGAAATGGTCCAATATTGCTGATAAGGTGCTTGAAAAGAAACAAACACAGAATGTCCTAAAAAAAGTGCGGTTCCACATCCCCCTCTCCTTCCCAAGAACAGAGGTCTATTGTGTATAACAGACCCTTGAAACATTAGCTTCTAAAATATATATCATTACATAGGATTCTCCAGGTATACCAAGGGTTTGGCTGCAGTTTGCCAACCCCTTTTAAAAAGGGAGTGCCAGCACAATGTGACTTCTCAAACCAAGCATTCGCTCTCTGCACCCTTGGCAGTTCATCTTCTCACCTACTTGATTTCCATCCATCTTTGCCATCTCTGACTTTTAAATCCTGAGCTGTCAATCAAGGAAGAGAGGAGGGGAGGCAGATCGAAATCAATTCGGTGGGAAGATACACTGAACTGTTTGGCCACACCAAGGGTGCACCGAGCACCTGTGCTTGGTTTGATCAGTCTTTTTGTGCTGACAGACTCCCTAGAACACTATAAAGGCATCAGACTCCTCGAACCTTCTTACCTGTTGTGCTCAGCATGTATTTCCACTTCACCACATACGCATCCCCCTCATGGAACTGACCGATGCTCTGTTTCGGGAGCCTGCTGTAGTCAAATTCCAGAATATGCCAGACATCCACCGACACCGTCGTGATTTCACACTGTCTCCCATCATCTCCTTCAATCATCCCGTACCCTCGGCAGACATTAAACCCATCTAAGACCGTTCCCACAGCTGCCTGAGAGACCGGGACCATCAGCATTACGTCGTAGCCTTTCACATCTTCCTGACTTTCCACCTGTCATTGGAAATGGATATTACAGACAATTAGGTTTCTTCAGACAGCCGGGAGTGACGGTAACAAGATCTCAATCTGATCAGGAACAATCTTTCTCACATCATCTAAGCAGCCAGGGTCATAGATTAGGATTACCAATGTATAAAACCTAAAGGTTTATTTCCATCTTCAAGATCCTATGCCAATATGTAGTGGGTGTAATAATAATAATAATAATAATAATAATAATAATAATAATAATAATAATAATAATAATAATAATAATTTTTTTATTATAATTACATAATGATTAATTACAGATAATTTTTAATATTAATTATTGCTAGTAATATTTATTAATAATATTTTCACTACTACTGATATTAACATTATTATTGTTAATAGTATTACTACTCATATTGATACAAATAATAATATTAATACTATTAGTATCAATAATATTAGTAATACTATTAACGATAATGTTATCAATACTATTAGTAGTAGTAATAATATAATCAATAATAATAATATTTAATAACAATAATAATAAAATATAAATATGATAATGATTAATAATAATAATGAATAATAATAATAATAATAATAATAATAATTTAGTAATGTAGTATACCTCTCCTGATATAGCCATGTCTCTTACCTCATGTGCAGGGCATTGCAGCCTGGGTATCTATGAATACGTACACTCATATAGTGAGTTAGTTGCTCATGGTTGTAACCATTGATACCTAAGCTGCGATGCCCAGCAAATGGCTAATCAGCAGAACTATACAACATTTCTAATTAGAGGTATTTGCTATTATTATTACACCTACTACATATTGGGATAGGATCTTGGAGATGGGAATACCCCTTTAACTTTAGATTGGAGTCTAATAACAGTTTACTAATAATCTACACGGTTCAGAAATATAGCGCTTTTGTAACGTCACTCATTTTGTACTGATCCAGAGATAAATCACGGTTTATATCACATTCTCATCCATAGCTGAAGTGACCATAAAATTTTCACAGATTTTCCAGCTTGTTCAGTATCTGCACAATCTGCACAGAGCTGTATCAAGAGCTGCCTCACAAGATTAGGTTTTTCACAAGGCACTGCGCAGTAATCTCATACCAGGTGGCTCAGTAGTTAGTATCATTGCCCTGGGGTCCCGGTGTTTAAACTAAGGGAAAATGTGCACAGAGGAGTCTGTATAGTCTCCATGTATTTGCATGCATTTCCTCCAGCACTCCAAAAATATACTAGGAGGTCAACTGGCTTCCTAAGAAACCGACCCATCTGTGTGTATAATAAGTGAAGGAGATTGCGAGTCCCGGAGGGGGGTTTAAAAAAGAAAAAAAAAAAAAAAAATGATGTGAAAAGGCGTTTGCGTACAGCACTATGGCATTTATTAGCACTATATAAGCAATGGGAAATACTTGAATAAAAAGTCTAATAATGGCCAGTTTTTTTTTTTATTTTATTTTTTTTTTTTAACTCCTCTCTAATCAGTAACAGGCTCTAACTCCAAAAAGCATAAAGTTAGGGTAAGTTCACACAGTGTGTTTTTCGCAGCGTTTTTGGCCTCAAAACTGCAGGACTTTGCTTCCCCAGCAAAGTCTATGAGTTTTCATTTTTGCTGTCCGCACACAACTTTTTTTTTTAAGCTGTGTTTTTTTTTTCCGCAGGTGCATTTTTGTGCGTTTTTAGCGACCAAAAACGCAGCGTCAAAAAAATCGCAGCGTGTAAACATAGCCTTAGCAGGTAGATCAGGTTTCTCTAATGTGAGCCTTTAGGCTGTGTGCACACGCTGTGTTTTTTCATGTGTTTTTCCTGCAGATTTTAATTAATACTGCAAGGAAAGCCGCATCCCAGCAACATCTATGAGAATCGTGGCTTGCTGTAGACACACTGCTTCTTTTTCCTTGCAGATTTTGGTGCAGGAAAAAAAAACCTGCACCATTGCAATGGTTTGTGTTTTTTCCTGCGTCTAATAAAATCCTCTGCAGTGCTCATGCTCGATTACTACAGTGAATATATCTGTCAGTGCTGCACTTGGCCTCACACACCATGCATCTGGCATGGTGTGTGAGGCTCTCCATAGCTCAGTAACCCATGGTCATCATGGTGCCGACCCAGGGTTGGAATGGCAGCGATCGTGTCCCTGTGATCGCATTACAGGGACCTGATCGCCAGGGAGAGGTAAGCGATTTCTCTCCCTGCCTCATAAATGCTACGATCACGATTGATCGCAGCATTTAGGGGGTTAAACTGCAGGAAGCGGTTCAAGCACCGCTCCTGGCAGTGAGAGCCAGGTATCACCTGTAACCTCAGCCAGAGACCCACCGGCGATCACGGGGGTACAGCTCAGGAACCCGCGCAATCACCATAACTTTAAAGAACGAAAACGCGATTATAAAAAAAAAAAAAAAAAGCATGTTTTTCTGCTAACATCATGCAGCTTTGTTTGCATAAAACCTGCACACAAATCTGCTACGTGGGCACATAGCCTTATTTAGGTTCCAGTTCCATCCTGCCCACTGGCATTAATGCTTTGTCCTTTCCTGTACCTAATCTGTTCCCGAAATCTCTCAATTCTCACACTGGACATTAATTCTTAAAAAAAAAAAAAAGTAGAGTCAGGCTTCATGTGCTGTTCAGAATACTTTTCAGAAGTCTCATTATTAACACAGACAGGTCAGGTAACACCTCTATATACAGTTACATAGGATCCTAAAGACTTCTGCCCAGGTCAGAGCATGCTCAGACATTTGGGGGGTGGGGAAAAAAACCCAAAAAAAAACAAAAAAAAAAAAAACACAACAAAACTTTAAAAGGTATCAGAGTAGCATGATGAAGGGGCAGAGAGCCCGATTCCAGCGATGTATCACGCACTGGACTGTTTGGTGCAGTTTTGATAAAATATCTTATCTATGTTCTAGCTGAAGCAGAGATACAAAAAGAAGCTGGGTATAACTCCGCCCACAAGCCTGATTGGCCTGTGTACACTGTACATATCAGCAACCTGCCAATCAGTGGTGGAGGCGGAGTTACACCGATTAGCTGGACTGCCTGACATACACCACCTAGTCTGGCAATGATAATCGCTTGCTGATAAAACACTGATTGTATTGAAACTACAGCAAGCTACTAGGCAGGTTAAACATCGCTGGAATCAGGCTCTCATCCTCTACATTACGCTGCTCTCAGATTACATAGCAAAAACCTGTTGACATTTTCCATTTAACAAAAAAAGTCTGAGTTAAAGTTAATATGTCAGCAAGAAGTGACCTACTGAATAAGTAGACATAAAAAAATATTGCTCATCATCAGCACACATCATATAAACAGACAGAATGAGAAACGAGAGCGGCCGGGGAATAAACCAGATCCCCCCCCAAAAAAAAATCCAAAATAAATGCAGGTAAATAAGTAATGCCATTGAATGATTCTCGAAACTGGCAATTTCTCTGGCTTTGTAAAAGGATAGTGACTAATACACCCGGCTACAAACCACCATTAAGTGCTGTACATTATATAAATCTATCGCTTTTGCCTTTTGCTTTGGGGGTTCCTCACACAAAGTCTTCTCATTTGGCTTCTTCATTTCTGTCCAGTCCAGGAACTTTTCCTTAAACAATATGGTTTCATTGTGTTCAGTCAGTCGGCCAAATATCGCCCAGTCCGGACGTCCGTGTCCTTTCCTGTAGAACAGTGTGATGAACGTTAGATTACGGTATTCATGAACAACTTTCATATTTGCAGCCAATTGCACTAATGTCGCCAAATCGTGCACACCTAAGTACACAGTTCCTCCTAGTGATTACATGGCGTGTCATGACCTTGATAATAGTACAACAACATTATGCGGCGACTGAACTGTGAAATGATAAAACTTGCTAAATTGCATCTATTTAGATCTCACCTTGGTATCAGAGAATTGCATTCTCCGGGATCTAGGGGATTAATATCGCAATTCTCGTAGTCAAAGATCCCATTCCAGAGGTGCTTTGCTAGTTGGAATGCCACCTTCCTCTGTGCCAGGGTCACCTCTTTGCCATGCCACACGTACACCTCGCTGCCAAAATCAAATACCAGCACCTGCAAAAAAAATAAGTGCGCGCAAAATAATTTACTATAAAATTGTCAATATTTTATACCAAAATGTAACTAGATCTGGTTGGCAGAATAAGGCATCCGGTCATCAAGAAGACTGTTTTGTGCCTCTAATGCCCACTCCTCATAGGAATAAATGATGCCGCCACCTTGGGATAGGTGGTTCAACTTTCCTTGTTTTCTCTCCATGACTCTCACAGCACCCATAGGCATATGCGATTGGGTAAGTAAACGGAGTCCCCTCCATCATATAGGATGTTTACATGCAAAGTGTCCCATATATACATACAGCCTGCGGGGTTAGGGTTGTACCGGGCTACCAGAGTTCACAAGAGAACACTAAATACTCACCCAGTGGTACATGTCCCATTAAAATACTGTGTACGTCATGGATTATGTTGTGGATGAAGCCCAATATGTCAGCGCCAGGAATGTACACTTGTAAACACAATTGGCCTTAGTCCCTGATGAAGCCAGTCATGGCGAAACATGTTGGGCAGGCTTGTCGCTAGGAATTTTAATGGAACAGATATTGGTGTAAGAAATGATAATGGATATATAGGAATTAAAGGGAACCAAACATCAAGATCTTGGTATATAAGGTGCAGCCAGTGCAGTACTGGCACTATCGGGCACATTGTGTACATACCATTAGTGGGCAGCTCGGATGTGTAGGCTGTGAAATCCAAGTTTTTGAAGTTTGAAAATTCACCTACTTTTTGACTGACGTGTGCACCTCTCCAGATAATATCCGGGCGGGTTATGCACACGATTACCGCGCCCCCCGCCTCCTGTTCCTCCCTCTCTCTGGCTGAATGTAAATTTCTCTATTCAGTAACACGACGTCGGAGTTGGCGCCTGCGCATAGTGCTTATCTCCGGCGCCATGTTTTTGAAGCCCGCATTACCCAGTTTTGTGCCTCAGAGGGCGGCGCATGTGCCCTCGCTTCTTTAGATCTTGGTATGATCGCGGGAGCGCGCGCGCGGTCACAACAGGACTGGAGACCAGCTGATCTGACTGATTAGCTGCAGCAGACGATATCGTAGCTGCAGCTAATCAGGGTAAGATGAGCTGTTCTCCAGTCCTGTTATAACCGCGCGCTCCCGCGGTCATAACGAGATCTGAAGAAGCGAGGGCGCATGCACTGCCCTCTGAGGCACAAAACTGGGTAATGTGGGCTTCAAAAACATGGCACCGGAGATGAGCCCTATGCGCAGGCACCAACTCAGACGCTGTGTTACTGAATAGAGAAATTTACATACAGCCAGAGAGAGGGAGGAACAGGCAGCGGGGGGGGGGGGGGGGGGGGACGGTAATCATGTGCATAACCCGCCCGGATATTATCTGGAGAGATGCACGAGTCAGTCAAAAAGTGGATGAATTTTCAAACTTCATAAACCTGGATTTCACAGCCTAAACATCCGAGCTGCCCACTAATGGTATGTACACAATGTGCCCGATAGTGCCAGTACCAAGGCTGCACCTTATATACCAAGATCCTGATTTTTGGTTCCCTTTAAGGAAATTGTATGATAACTAATATCCTCTCTCTCTGTCTTATTAATGCTAGCCAATTAATTGATTAATAAAAGTTATATTTAATGATCTTGAGTTAGGGTACCTCTAGTTGCACCTAGGGGCAAATTGTGTTTATTGTGTTATTTTAACCCTACGCTGATTAGGGAGGTTTTTTGGAAATATACACTTGTACTCTAGTGGGACAGTCCAACCATGCATGGGGCATGATCATATACACCAGGCTCAAAATTGGTAGAAGAAAAAAACGTCAAGGCACGACCCTAAAAGAAGGATGAGGAGAATAAGGTTTATTCCTTTGATTTGATGGTTCAATATCTCATTTTGGGGTGTGTACCCCTTATATAAACCAGACCGTGAGCCACCAGCTATTCTGAAGAAATATACGTCCTGAAACGAGTTTCTACATGATCAAAAAATGAATGATCTTCATCCTTCTACGACTCGATCCTTTTTGCAGAAATTCAGAGCCTTACGTTATCACACACAGAATGAAATCCAACTACACTAGTGATCATCCTCCTCCCATAACTCATGAGATGTCGTGCCCAAGCCATCGCTACTTGGTATATACCTAAATTTGACTAATGTGTCTTCTATATACATTGGGGTCACTCACCTCTTTAGACTGCAGAAGAGAACACTTGGGGACTTTACCCCAAAATTCATCATCAGGGACCAATTTATCGTCCACCAGGCGGTATATACAATTGGTTTCAATAATTGCGTTTTCATAGCGTTCATCTTCTTCTGGGCTCCCAGCATCTGCCATTATAAGAAGGAAATCACACACTCAAAGTTTATTATTACACACAAAATGGGGAGAACAATCCCCGACCAGTAACGTCTTGACTAGAGTTGAGCGGACTGGCAATAATCCGGGTTCGGCGGATCAGCGGCGGGTTGACAAAGAAGTCCGGATCCGATCCGGAATCCGGCCCCATATATGTCAATGGGGAGCAGAATCCGGGACGAGAGAAAGAGAGAAAGAGGGAGAGGGAGAGAGAATAAAAAAAACAAAACACCGAATCCGGATCGTGTCGGACTCGGACCTGCCGCCCAAACCGCACGGATCCGGATTTTGCCGGTCCGGGTCCGCTCAACACTAGTCTTGACATCTCCAATCCGGGAAAGCGGTATAAGCCTCTCTCCCTAGAAGTATATACTTGTGTCCCATAGGTGGTGATCTTATATCTAGGGGCAGCTTTCCACAGAACTCACCCTGATACTCGGACTGTCCGCTAAGAAGTTTCCAGAAGTCGCGGGCGGCGTGTGTATGGGTGTTTATGCCCTCCTCGATGGTCTGCACATACGACGCTCTACATCCCAGTTCCCGCTTGGTCTGAATAATGGAAGCCAGCTCTGAAGCCTGAGGATAGATTTATTGCATTTTAGCATAAAGTCCTCTCTATAAACAGCCGCGGCGATCACATCCCATTGTACAAACATCTGTCCTCACATAGGCCAGGCTCTTTATTATTATATTTAATGGTCTCATATGGATCTCATTATCTCCTCCAGGGCCGTACGGGTCTAGATCAACAACTCATTACATGCAAACTGATTGTAAAATTGAATTATTGTTAAGATTAATTTTTTTTTGTGTGTGGGAATTTCCTGTATAGAATCCGCAGGAGGTTGTGCAAGCAAAGACAAGAGACCATCCCTGTGCAGTCTTCTCTGCAAAAATCAGGCAAAGTACAGTAAATGTGATGGGAGAGAAGATCCTGAGCTGGAGGAACCGAATGCACCCCCAATAAATGCAGCTGCAAAGAAACAAAAATGCTCAACCCCAATGGCCTATACCCTCCCCGTCAGAGGATTTCCTGGCTTTGCCATCAGGCACACTTCAAAGCGTTGGCGCACGGTCAACCCCGACCAGTATCCTTACAGGGTGTAGACGTCCATCAGTCTTCTGGCCTTACATAGTCTTTCCGATGACACAGCATCCTCTCTATATCACTCTGCAAAGGAACAACATGTCGACATCACGGATCACCAACCTTTGCTTTTTCAATGACGTTTGCAAACTCTCCGACCCACAGGAAACAGAAGTGTGGCGAGAGCAACAGGAAACAGTCACCGCTGTTCAGGGAGGAAGCCCGGGGCTCCACCAACCTCGACTGGACGTGTCTGCGTCCTAAAAAATAAAAAAAAAAAAGAAGTGGAAAATTCATAGATAACCACATCTGAAAACTGCAAATGGTTGTAGAAAACCCACAAATCAGAAGATGTCCTCATCTGTCACTTCATAAAGGATTACTCCTAAATATTTGCCCACATCGTGAAGCACAGAGCGCCTGTATTTTGTAAAGTGATGCTGTCCTGACAGAGCCCCCTTAACCTACAACCAAGACCTAATAAAGAGGCATTTCAAGGCAGACAAGACACTGGACAAAAGCTAGAGAAAAAGGGAATTTTGTTTACTTACCGTAAATTCCTTTTCTTCTAGCTCCTATTGGGAGACCCAGACAATTGGGGTGTATAGCTTCTGCCTCCGGAGGCCACACAAAGTATTACACTTTTAAAAAGTGTAACCCCTCCCCTCTGCCTATACACCCTCCCGTGGACCACGGGCTCCTCAGTTTTGGTGCAAAAGCAGGAAGGAGAAAACTTATAAATTGGTCAAGGGTAAATTCAATCCGAAGGATGTTCGGAGAACCGAAGACCATGAACCAAAGGAATAAATCAACATCAACAAAAGAACAAGCAGCCCGAAGGGCACAGGGGCGGGTGCTGGGTCTCCCAATAGGAGCTAGAAGATAAGTAAACAAAATTCCCTTTTTCTTTGTCGCTCCATTGGGAGACCCAGACAATTGGGACGTCCAAGAGCAGTCCCTGGGTGGGTAAAACAATACCTCAATAAAAAGAGCCGAAAATGCCCCCCTCTTACAGGTGGGCAACCGCCGCCTGGAGGACTCGCCTACCTAGACTGGCGTCTGCCGAAGCATAGGTATGCACTTGATAGTGCTTCGTGAAAGTATGCAGACTAGACCACGTAGCTGCCTGACACACCTGCTGAGCCGTCGCCCAGTGCCGCAATGCCCAGGACGCACCTACGGCTCTGGTAGAATGGGCTTTCAACCCTGAAGGGAGCGGAAGCCCAGAAGTAAGGTAGGCCTTGAGAATCAGTTCCTTGATCCACCGAGCCAAGGTTGACTTGGAGGCCTGAGAGCCCTTACGCTGGCCAGCGACAAGGACAAAGAGCGCGTCTGAACGGCGCAGGGGCGCCGTGCGAGACACGTAGAGCCGGAGTGCTCTCACAAGATCCAAAGAGTGCAAATCCTTTTCACACTGGTGAATTGGATTAGGGCAAAAGGAAGGCAAGGAGATATCCTGATTTAGATGAAAAGAGGATACCACCTTAGGGAGAAATTCCGGTACAGGACGCGGAACCACCTTATCCTGGTGGAAAACCAGGAAGGGAGCTTTGCATGACAGCGCTGCAAGCTCAGACACTCTCCGAAGTGATGTGACTGCCACCAGGAAGGCCACCTTCTGAGAGAGACGGGAGAGAGAGACCTCCCGCAGTGGCTCAAAGGGCGGCTTTTGAAGAGCCGTCAGGACCCTGTTAAGATCCCAAGGTTCCAACGGACGCTTGTAAGGTGGGACCATGTGGCAAACCCCCTGCAGGAACGTGCGGACCTGCGGAAGCCTAGCTAGACGCTTTTGAAAAAACACGGAGAGCGCCGATACTTGGCCCTTGAGAGAGCCGAGGGACAAACCCTTGTCCATTCCAGATTGTAGGAATGAAAGGAATGTTGGTAAGGCAAACGGCCATGGAGGAAAACCGTTATCAGAGCACCAGGATAAGAAGATTTGCCAAGACCTGTAATAGATCTTGGCAGACGTTGGCTTCCTGGCTTGTCTCATGGTGGCAATGACATCCTGAGATAACCCTGAAGACGCTAGGAGCCAGGACTCAATGGCCACACAGTCAGGTCGAGGGCCACAGAATTCAGATGGAAAAACGGGCCTTGTGACAGCAAGTCTGGGCGGTCTGGAAGTGCCAACGGTTGACCCGCCGTGAGATGCCACAGATCCGGGTACCACGACCGCCTCGGCCAGTCTGGAGCGACGAGACTGGCGCGACGGCAGTCGGACCGGATCTTGCGTAGTACCCTGGGCAGCATTGCCAGAGGAGGAAACACATATGGCAGTCGAAACTGCGACCAATCCTGGACCAAAGCGTCCGCTGCCAGAGCTCTGTGATCCTGAGACCGCGCCATGAAGACCAGGATCTTGTTGTTGTGTCGTGACGCCATGAGATCGACGTCCGGCGTTCCCCAGCGGCGACAGATCTCTCGAAACACGTCTGGGTGAAGAGACCATTCCCCCGCGTCCATGCCCTGACGACTGAGAAAATCTGCTTCCCAGTTTTCTACGCCCGGGATGTGAACTGCGGAGATGGAAGAGCCTGTGACTTCCACCCACTGCAGAATCCGCCGGACTTCCTGGAAGGCTTGACGACTGCGAGTGCCGCCTTGGTGGTTGATGTAGGCGACGGCAGTGGCGTTGTCCGACTGGATTCGGATCTGCCTGCCCTCCAGCCACCGATGGAAAGCCAATAGGGCTAGATAAACTGCCCTTATCTCCAGGATATTGATCTGAAGGGACGATTCTATTGGAGTCCAGGTTCCTTGAGCCCTGTGGTGGAGAAAAACCGCTCCCCAACCTGACAGGCTCGCGTCCGTGGTGACCACGGCCCAGGTTGGGGGTAGGAATGATTTTCCCCGAGACAGAGATGTGGGTAGGAGCCACCACTGAAGTGATGTTTTGGTTGCAAGGGAGAGAGAGATGTTCTTGTCGAGGGAAGCCGAACTCTTGTCCCATTTGCGAAGAATTTCCCATTGGAGTGGCCGTAGATTGAATTGCGCGAACGGCACTGCCTCCATAGCTGCCACCATCTTCCCCAGGAAGTGCATGAGGCACCTTAAGGGGTGTGACTGACTCCGAACAAGTGATTGCACCCCCGCCTGCAGAGAAAGCTGTTTGTCGCGCGGTAGCTTGACTAACGCTTGCTGGGTATGAAACTCCATCCCGAGGTAAGTCAGTGATTGGGTCGGCGTCAACTTGGATTTCAGGAAAAAAAAGGTGTTCATCCCCGATGGCGAAACGCAGGAAACGTTGATGTTCGGGTGCGATCGGCACATGGAGATAAGCATCCTTGATGTCGATCGATGCTAGGAAGTCTCCTTGTGACATCGAAGCGATGACCGAGCGGAGAGATTCCATCCGAAACCGTCTGGTTCTCACATGTCTGTTGAGCAGCTTGAGGTCCAGAACGGGACGGAATGACCCGTCCTTTTTTGGCACCACGAACAAGTTGGAGTAAAATCCGCGACCACGTTCCTGAAGGGGAACGGGGATCACAACTCCTTCTGGCTTTAGAGCGTCCACTGCCTGAAAAAGTGCGTCGGCCTGTGCGGGGGGTGGGGAGGTTCTGAAGAAACGAGCCGTAGGTCGAGAGCTGAACTCTATCCTGTAACCATGAGACAGAATGTCTCTCACCCATCGGTCTTGAACGTGTGGCCACCAGGCGTCGCCAAAGCGGGAGAGCCTGCCACCGACCGAGGATGTGGCTAGGTGAGGCCGAGAGTCATGAGGAGACCGTCTTGGAGGCAGTGCCTCCTGCGGCCTTTTGGGGGCGACTTGGACCGCCACGCATAGGAGTTCCTCTGGCCTTTCTCCGGCCGGTTGGACGAAGAGGATTGGGGCTTGGCGGAGGGACGAAAGGACCGAAACCTCGATTGGATTTTTCTCTGCTGAGGTCTCTTAGGTTTGGACTGGGGTAAGGAGGAGTCCTTTCCCGAGGATTCCTTAATAATCTCATCCAACCGTTCGCCAAATAAACGTTCGCCAGAAAAAGGCAAACCAGTTAAGAACCTTTTGGAAGCAGAGTCTGCCTTCCATTCGCGCAGCCACATGGCCCTGCGGACAGCCACGGAGTTAGCGGATGCCACGGCCGTACGGCTAGCGGAGTCCAGGACGGCGTTCATGGCGTAGGACGAAAATGCTGATGCCTGAGAGGTCAAGGAAGAAACATGTGGAGCAGAATTCCGCGTGACAGCATTAATCTCAGTCAGACATGCCGAGATTGCTTGGAGAGCCCACACGGCCGCAAAGGCCGGGGCGAAAGATGCGCCCGTGGCCTCATAAATAGACTTCACCAAGAGCTCTATCTGTCTGTCAGTGGCATCCTTCAGGGATGAGCCATCGGCAACAGACACAACGGACCTAGCAGCCAATCTAGAGACTGGAGGATCCACCTTGGGAGAGTGTGCCCAGCCCTTAACGACTTCAGGTGGAAAGGGATAACGCGTGTCAGAGTGCCGTTTAGCAAAACGCTTGTCCGGGACCGCTCTGGGCTTCTGGACAGCATCCCTGAAGTTAGAATGATCAAAAAACGTATTGCGCGTACGTTTGGGGAATCGAAATTGGTGTTTCTCCTGCTGAGAAGCCGACTCCTCTACAGGTGGAGGCGGGGGAGAGAGATCCAACACCTGGTTGATGGACGAGATAAGATCATTTACTAAGGCGTCCCCCTCAGGGGTATCAAGGTTGAGGGCGAAGTCAGGGTCAGAGCCCTGAGCTCCCACGTCCGCCTCGTCATCCTGAGAGTCCTCAAGCTGGGATCCAGAGCAGCGTGAGGAGGCCGGGGAAGAGTCCCAGCGAGGCCGCTTAGCCGGTCTGGGACTGCGATACGGGCAGGAGTCCTCCGCCTGGGACCTAGGGATTATCCTGGGAGCGCGCTGCGGCGCGGACCGAGAAGGCCCTGGAGGAGACGAACTAACAGGGGCCGGGGCCTGTGAAGAGCCCGGTCTGGACTGCAATGCCTCAAGGAGCTTAGATGACCATTTGTCCATAGACTGCGCAATGGATTGAGAAAGTGACAGAGTTTCTCAGCGAAAGAGGCCAATGACGGTGACTCTGTCCCTGCAGCCTGCTCAGGGGGAGCAGGGGGATCTACATGAGCCGAGGGGCCCACAAGTGCCCTAGGCTCCGGCTGAGCAAGAGTGGCAGGAGTCGAGCATTGATCACAGTGAGGGTAGGTGGATCCCGCAGGCAACATAGCCCCACAAGAGGTACAGGCCGCGAAAAAAACCTGTGCCTTAGTAGCTTTGCTCCTTGTGGACGACATGCTGTTGGCTTACCAACCGCTAACGAGCGGAGTGTGTCCTCCAGATTCCCTGTCTTGGATCCCCCGGAGCTGCAGAGCTTTGCCGCTGATTAGCATCCACCGGCAGAATGTCAAAAATGGCCGCCGGAGCTCTCAGGGGGGGGGAGTGGAGCCGAGGGCGGCGCTAGCAAAGAGCGGGAATCTGGAGTCCCCTAAGTGGTCAATGAGGGGGGAGTGAGACATGCAAGATGCTCCAGCCCTCAAATCCGACGTCATGTCGGTAATCCCGCCCTTACCCCTGACAGGCAGGCTCGGGGGCGGGATTTTTCGCGATTAGGCCGCGGCGAAGCCGGGGACTAAATTTAAAGCCGCGCCCGACAAGCAGGCACGGTCAGCGCAGAGGTCCGCCGAAAAGATAACGGACGGAACTACCGCGGCTTCCGGGGAGAAGGTGCGACCCACCCTGTACAGTCCCCACATGGGGACACAGAGTACCTTCAAGTTGCAGGGCCCGGTCCCTGGTGGTGAAGAAGCTCCGGTCCGGCAGGTTCCTCCAGGGGCTGAGGATGGAGCACGGTCCCAGCACATGGATGACCGCTTAGGATCCCACTTCTCCCAGAGCCGCATAAGGGATGGTGAAGGAGACGGCATGTGGCTCCAGCCTCCGTACCCGCAATGGGTACCTCAACCTTAACACCACCACCGACATAGTGGGGTGAGAAGGGAACATGCCGGGGACCCCATCGGGGTCCTCTTTTCTTCCATCCGACATAACTAAGTATGAGAATGCATGAGTGGATGTGTGCCTCCTTCCACACAAAGCATAAAAACTGAGGAGCCCGTGGTCCACGGGAGGGTGTATAGGCAGAGGGGAGGGGTTACACTTTTTAAAAGTGTAATACTTTGTGTGGCCTCCAGAGGCAGAAGCTATACACCCAATTGTCTGGGTCTCCCAATGGAGCGACAAAGAAATTCAATTTAGGAAATGAAGGGAAAGGAGGTTCCAGCTCCAATAATGCTGGTAGAATGGTGATTAAAAGAAACCAGCCACTCAAAAAAAAAAAAATAAATAAATAAATAAAAAAGGAAAAAATATGGACCACATGTTACAGTGCATAAGAATTGGGACAGCTCATGCACATATTAGATTGGTATGGGCATGGTTGTGAGGCATATGGGCATCAAGAATGTGTTTAAGTGTAAAAGAACATGAATGCTTTACAGAAAACTTTTTACATAGTTCAATTGGTTGAAAAAAAAGCCATAGTCCATCTAGTTCACCCTTCCTCCACCAATTATATATTTTGTCACTAAGTCATTTATAACCAACAACGTTGTGTGTAGTGAGGAAATCATCCAGCCCTGTTATAAAAGCTGTTATAGTATCTGCAATCACTACCTCTTGTGGTCGGCATTCCACAGTCTGACTGCTCTAACTGTAAAGAACCCTTTCCTATTTAGCTGTCGGAATCGCTTTTCTTCCATTCTCAGTGTATGCCCCCTGGTCCTTAGTATTGTCTTCGGAAGAAATAAGTCATGTGCCAGTCCTTTATATTGACCACACATGTATTTATACATATAAATGAGATCTCCTCTGTGACGTCTTTTTTCTAAGCTAAACATATCTAACTTTTTCAACCTGTCATCATATGGGAGGCCTCCATTCCTTGTAATAGTCTAGTTGCCGCCTTTGAATTTACTCTATCATTCTGAATGTCCTTTTTAAAATGTGGAGCCCAGAACTGGATCCCATATTCCAGATGTGGCCTTACAAGTGATTTATAGAGGGGTAACAATACGTTGGGATCCTGAGATCTAATCTCTCTTTTTATACACTCTAGCATCTTGTTTGCTTTTGCAGCTGCTGCCTGACATTGAGTGCTGCTGCTCAGCTTATTTGTAATGAGAATACCCAAGTCCTTCTCCTGTTCTGTAGTCCCGAGTTTACTTCCATTTAATGTATACGCAGCTATAGGATTACTCCGTCCTAGGTGCATTACTTTACATTTATCAACATTAAATCTCATTGGCCAAGTATCTGCCCATTCTGACATCTTATCCAGATCTTTTTGGAATATTGTGCTATCAAGGTCAGTTTTTAATATCCTACATAGTTTGGTGTCATCAGCAAAGCCTGACACTGTACTATCAATCCCATCCACAAGGTCATTAATAAAGAGATTAAAAAGAATCGGTCCTAGCACAGATCCCTGCGGCCCCCACTGCTGACTATATTAGAGTAGTCATAAATGGCACATTCTCCATTTCCTATCTTTAAGCCACTTTGGTTTTAGAAAGCACACAGATTTCCTGTGAATTATGCCATTCCTTATGGAAATATATGACCAGATGTTACTAGTCTAGTTTCTTAATACGGGATCTCCCCATACATATACACTGTGAGCCATAACTGGACACTGTCAGTCTGTATAGTCAGGTCCCTTGAAAGGAATGTATATGGATGCAAACTTGTCCCATTTTAGGTGCATGAAGAATGTGAGGGCTGAGCAGACATCCATGACGTTGTACCTATTCTTGGCATACCAGGACTAGTCGGGGATGTGCATTACGTGATGCTCTTGCGCTCTTGGCTCGGTGACATTACATACCTTTGATCTGTACCAGCATAAGCTTCTTGTATGGCACCGCGCTGTTGTTGGAGTGCTGCTCTGTGAGGTTAACGCTGCGTAAACTGACACTACTGAAATTCTCTTTACTCGCCAGTCCAGCCAGTGCCACTTCAGAAAAGTTTGAGTTTTTTGACACTAGAATTATATAAAAATGTAAACAAAGTTATCCAATACATATTTTGCATTGAACATTGCAGATTCCAAATTAGTGGATGCGAGATAAGGGCCACAGTGCCACAGCAATCACCTGGCACCTTGGCTACCAAAAATCATATACATACTCTTCTCCACCTTCATCCTTTTGGACTCCATGAATGCCACGTTTAGCCGGGTCTCTGTGTACTCCTGCAGGAGGTCATCGCGGGCAGCCAGCATCTTTAGTGGGTTCCCTGAGGCCTGGACCTTTCTCACGGGTCTCACTGCCCGCTTGTGTTCTGCCACAGCGGAGGTCAACCTGGATTTACAGCAAAAAGCACACAAAATGTAAGAGTTGTACAAATATGAATAATATTGCTGCTGTCACAAGGAGGATTTTACAAACACCGCTGACTTATGGCGGCATCAGGATCTGTGGAGACTACAGATTCTGGTGCTCTGCCTGATAACTTCTCTGATGTCTGATCAGCGCTGAAACAGGCGTCAACCCACAGATTAGTAGTTCATAGGCTGACTAGCAAGAGCTAATTTCTGCTGGGCTGCTTGTTAGTCTCCTTTGATCACATGCTGTGGGGGAGCCAATCACATTAGCTTCCCTCCTATATATGTTGGCTGAACTATTCCATTAATGCCAGTTATAGCTTCTCTATACTGGTCTGGTCAGGTGTTGTGATCCAGACTTACTGGTGGTTGTTGTACTTTATTGCTGTGTGCGGTTGTGGCATTAACCCTTGTTCTTTTTGTTGCTGCCTTCCTTCTCTTGTTTTTCTCTTTAGTCTCGTATGGTTTGTTCCTGTGAGTTTGCAGTGTGTTGGAGTTTTGGTTTTTCCTTGTCTGTCTTTATCAGAGTTACCATCTCACTCCTGCCCCTTACTTCCCCTGGGGGTGGGGAGGCATATTGGTTCTGGACACAAGAAGAGTAAAGGTCCAGTCACACTAAACTTACCAGCGATCCCAACAACGATAGGGATCGCTGGTAAGTTGCTAGGAGGTTGCTGGTGAGATGTCACACTGCGACGCTCCAGCGATCCCACCAGCAACCTGACCTGGCAGGGATCGCTGGAGCGTCGCTACACAAGTTGCTGGTGAGCTCACCAGCAACCAGTGACCAGCCCCCAGCGCCGCGTGGAAGATGCTGCGCTTGGTAACTAAGGTAAATATCGGGTAACCAACCCGATATTTACCTTGGTTACCAGCGCACGCAGCTACACGTGCAGAGAGCAGGGAGCAGCGCACACTGAGCGCTGGCTCCCTGCTCTCCTAGTTACAGCACACATCGGGTTAATTACCCGATGTGTGCTGCAGCTAAATGTGCACAGAGCAGGAAGCAGCGCACACTGCTTAGCGCTGGCTCCTTGCTCTCCTAGCTACAGCACACATCGGGTTAATTACCCGATGTGTGCTGCAGCTAAATGTGCACAGAGCAGGGAGCAGCGCACAATGCTTAGCGCTGGCTCCTTGCTCTCCTAGCTACAGCACACATCGGGTTAATTAACCCGATGTGTCCTGCAGCTACATGTGCACAGAGCAGGAGCCGGCACTGACCGCGAGAGCGGCGGAGGCTGGTAACAAAGGTAAATATCGGGTAACCAAGGACAGGGCTTCTTGGTTACCCGATGTTTACTGTGGTTACCAGCCTCCGCAGAAGCCGGCTCCTGCTGCCTGCACATTTAGTTGTTGCTGTCTCGCTGTCACACACAGCGATCTTTGCTTCACAGCGGGACAGCAACAACTAAAATATGGCCCAGGACATTCAGCAACAACCAACGACCTCACAGCAGGGGCCAGGTTGTTGCTGGATGTCACACACAGCAACATCGCTAGCAACGTCACAAAAGTTGTTCGTTAGCAGCGATGTTGCTAGCGATGTTGCTTAGTGTGACGGGGCCTTAAGGCACAAGACTACGGCATCTCCGTAATCCGGGAGTTACTGATAGCCAAAGGTCCCCTAGCATGAGGGACAGTATAGAGGCCATGACCCTCGCAATCCTACAGTCACATGACAGCTGCTTTCAACAAAAAACACAACGCTTGTTCAGGGGGGTTGCACCGGTTTTGCAGCTGCAAACCATTGAGGTGAATGGGATCCTGCTGCAATACCAGACAACTTAGTACATAGAAGGGATGAGACCGCACTCTCCAAAGTATGCCAAATGATATTATTAAATTACAGGTGCGTGGTAAAAAGCAGGAGAGGAGCTAGGTGCAGGCCCCCTCCAGGACGACGGCCGTTTCGCATCTAATTACGCTTTGACAGGTCCATCAGACAACTCAGACAAGTGTGGTGCTTTTCTTACTGGAAGAAAGCCCTGATTTTATGCAATCCCCTTCAATCACAAAAAAAAAAAAATATTTATAATTCTCAATTCTCTACAGAGCTTGAAAACTTAAAATTGATCACAGCCGAGGACTCTACCCCTGCAACACACGTGTCACAATGGCTCGTCCCCCCCTCCTCCGTGTTACAGGCTTCTGCTGAAATAAAAGGAATATGATCCATTTAAGGTAAGGCATGAATTACATGGCCGAACGCAGCCGCCCAGCTGAAGGCATTGATTACACCGAGCGCCTGTAAACAGCGGAGACGAATACCCGGGACGCTCCTGCAGAGCCCCCATTAGCAGGCAGAAAGCCTCCAGTCCAAACAAGCAATAAAACACGCATGACATTTAATATCCATTAATGCAATTCCCGCTGGCTCGTGCGGACTGCGCGCACATATTAGCGAGGCACAGGAGCTGTATTTACGCTGAGAAACAAGCTCGTAACAGATCATTCCTGACAACGGTTTTATAGGGCAATGATGCTTTTATCCAAAGGTTATGACTATAGGACGTGGAAAATAACCGCAGGCCACGGATTACATAAATGATCAAGAAGAGAGGGGGTGGAGCGGGATCTTATTTATGCCAATGCAGCAATGGAGTTTTTTTTTCTTTTGCATCATGAAAAGTTTTATGAGTATTTTTCATACACTCTGCTTGCTGTCAGTGAATGGAAATCCTCACCACTTAAAAAAATTACATCTGTCCAGGTGATAGGAATGGCTCTCAGATATATTAGGTTCACAAGAATTACGCATAGTCCTGATGTGACGAGCCGCAGACCTGTGCATCAAACCCATGGCCAAAATACACAGATTTTTAACCCCCGGATATAAGAAAAGATTATTTAGGTCACATCTAGCAGGAGCTTTCCAGTGAAAACAAGTTATCGTCTATCTTAAAAAAAAAAAAAAAAAAAAAGGACCACGATTTATTGATCGCTGGGGTTCCAAATGTGGCACGGATATCCCCACTAGAATGGAGGGCAGGACGACCATGCCATTCTTTCCTATGGAGCTGACGGAAAAAGCCAAAACGCAAAGCTCGGCAGATCCAAAAGGGAAATAACTGGAGTGTATGCACCACCCGTGCCGGTCACGGAGGGTGGACTGCCATCGCTCTATAAGCAATCACTTGTGGTTAGGTGACAAAGGGGTTCTCCGGTGACACGAGGTTAAGGGGGTCACAATGCTGTCCAACGAGGACTGGTCTTTGGGCTTAGGTGGTAATGTAAAGAGCATCCATAGGTTTGAGTGTCTTGACCCTACAAAGAAGGGAATTTTGTTTACTTACCGTAAATTCCTTTTCTTCTAGCTCCAATTGGGAGACCCAGACAATTGGGTGTATAGCTACTGCCTCCGGAGGCCACACAAAGTATTACACTAAAAAGTGTAAGGCCCCTCCCCTTCTGGCTATACACCCTCCCGTGGGATCACGGGCTCCTCAGTTTTAGTGCAAAAGCAAGAAGGAGGAAAGCCAATAACAGGTTTAAAGACAAATTCAATCCGAAGAAACATCGGAGAACTGAAACCATTCAACATGAACAACATGTGTACTCGAAAAAAACAAAAATCCCTAAGAAAACAGGGCGGGTGCTGGGTCTCCCAATTGGAGCTAGAAGAAAAGGAATTTACGGTAAGTAAACAAAATTCCCTTCTTCTTTGTCGCTCCTAATTGGGAGACCCAGACAATTGGGACGTCCAAAAGCAGTCCCTGGGTGGGTAAAAGAATACCTTGTGATAGGGCCGTCAAACAGCCCTGTCCTACAGGTGGGCAACCGCCGCCTGAAGGACTTGTCTACCTAGGCTGGCGTCCGCCGAAGCGTAGGTATGCACCTGATAATGCTTGGTAAAGGTGTGCAGACTCGACCAGGTAGCCGCTTGGCACACCTGCTGAGCCGTAGCCTGGTGCCGTAATGCCCAGGCCGCACCCACGGCTCTGGTAGAATGGGCCTTCAGCCCTGAAGGAACCGGAAGCCCCACAGAACGGTAGGTTTCAAGAATTGGTTCCTTGATCCACCGAGCCAGGGTGGATTTGGAAGCTTGCGACCCTTTACGCTGACCAGCGACAAGGACAAAGCGTGCATCCGAGCGGCGTAAGGGCGCCGTGCGGGAAATGTAGATCCTGAGTGCTCTGACCAGATCCAACAAATGCAAACCTTTCTCAAATTGATGAACTGGATGAGGACACAAGGAAGGTAATGTGACATCCTGATTGAGATGAAAGGGGGATACCACCTTCGGGAGAAACTCAGGAACCGGACGTAGAACCACCTTGTCCTGGTGAAACACCAGGAAGGGTGATTTGCATGAGAGCGCCGCTAGCTCGGACACTCTCCGAAGAGATGTGACCGCTACTAGAAAAGCCACTTTCTGTGAAAGACGAGAAAGGGAAACATCCTTCATAGGCTCGAAAGGCGGCTTCTGGAGAGCAATTAGAACCTTGTTCAGATCCCAGGGCTCTAACGGCCGCTTGTAAGTAGGGACGATATGACCAACTCCTTGCAGGAACGTGCGCACCTGAGTAAGTCGTGCTAGGCGTTTCTGAAAAAATACAGATAGCGCTGAGACTTGTCCTTTAAGGGAGCTGAGCGACAAACCTTTTTCCAACCCGGATTGCAGGAAGGAAAGAAAAGTAGGCAATGCAAAAGGCCAGGGAGGAACTCCCTGAGCCGCGCACCAAGATAAGAATATCTTCCACGTCCTGTGGTAGATCTTGGCGGAGGATGGTTTTCTAGCCTGTCTCATGGTGGTAATAACCTTTCGAGATAATCCTGAAGACGCTAGGATCCAGGACTCAATGGCCACACAGTCAGGTTCAGGGCCGCAGAATTCAGGTGGAAAAACGGCCCTTGAGATAGCAAGTCTGGTCGTTCTGGTAGTGCCCATGGTTGGCCTACCGTGAGGTGCCACAGATCTGGGTACCACGATCTCCTCGGCCAGTCTGGAGCGACGAGGATGGCGCGACGGCAGTCGGCCCTGATCTTGCGCAGCACTCTGGGTAACAATGCCAGAGGTGGGAACACATAAGGTAGCCGGAATTGCGACCAATCTTGAACTAAGGCGTCTGCCGCCAGAGCTCGGTGATCGTGAGACCGTGCCATGAAAGCCGGGACCTTGTTGTTGTACCGTGACGCCATCAGGTCGACGTCCGGCATCCCCCAGCGGCGACAGATCTCCTGAAACACGTCCGGGTGAAGGGACCATTCCCCTGCATCCATACCCTGGCGACTGAGGAAGTCTGCTTCCCAGTTTTCCACGCCTGGGATGTGAACTGCGGATATGGTGGAAGCCGTGTCTTCCACCCACGTTAGAATCCGTCGGACTTCCTGGAAGGCTTGCCGACTGCGTGTGCCACCTTGGTGGTTGATGTATGCTACCGCTGTGGAGTTGTCCGACTGAATTCGGATCTGCTTGCCTTCCAGCCACTGCTGGAAGGCTTGTAGGGCAAGATACACTGCTCTGATTTCTAGAACATTGATCTGAAGGGTGGACTCTTGCTGAGTCCACGTACCCTGAGCCCTGTGGTGGAGAAAAACCGCTCCCCACCCTGACAGGCTCGCGTCCGTCGTGACCACCGCCCAGGATGGGGGTAGGAAGGACTTTCCCTTTGACAATGAGGTGGGAAGAAGCCACCACTGAAGAGATTCCTTGGCCGCCTGAGAAAGGGAGACGTTCCCGTCGAGGGACGTCGACTTCCCATCCCATTGGCGGAGAATGTCCCATTGTAGTGGACGCAGATGAAACTGCGCGAAAGGGACTGCCTCCATTGCTGCTACCATCTTCCCTAGGAAGTGCATGAGGCGCCTCAAGGGGTGTGACTGGCCTTGAAGGAGAGATTGCACCCCTGTCTGTAGTGAACGCTGTTTGTCCAGCGGAAGCTTCACTATCGCTGAGAGAGTATGAAACTCCATGCCAAGAAATGTTAGCGACTGGGTCGGAGTTAGATTTGACTTTGAAAAGTTGATGATCCACCCGAAACTCTGGAGAGTCTCCAGCGCAACGTTCAGGCTGTGTTGGCATGCTTCTTGAGAGGGTGCCTTGACAAGTATATCGTCCAAATACGGGATCACAGAGTGACCTTGAGAGTGCAGGACTGCTACTACTGCTGCCATGACCTTGGTGAAGACACGTGGGGCTGTCGCCAGCCCGAAAGGCAGAGCTACGAACTGAAGGTGTTAGTCTCCTATAACAAAGCGTAGAAAACGCTGGTGCTCTGGAGCAATCGGCACGTGGAGATAAGCATCCTTGATGTCTATAGATGCTAGGAAATCTCCCTGGGACATTGAGTCGATGACGGAGCGAAGGGATTCCATTCGGAACCGCCTGGTTTTTACGTGCTTGTTGAGCAGTTTTAGATGCAGAACGGGACGGAATGACCCGTCCTTTTTTGGCACCACAAACAAGTTGGAGTAAAAACCGTGACCTTGTTCCAGAAGAGGAACGGGGGTCACCACTCCTTCCGCTTTTAGAGTGGACACCGCTAGCCGCAGAGCATCGGCGCGGTCGGGAGGTGGAGAAGTTCTGAAGAAGCGAGTTGGAGGACGAGAGCTGAACTCTATCCTGTACCCGTGAGACAGAATGTCTCTCACCCAACGGTCTGTGACCTGTGGCAGCCAAATGTCGCCAAAGCGGGAGAGCCTGCCACCGACCAAGGATGCGGAGAGAGGAGGCCGAAAGTCATGAGGAAGCCGCCTTGGTAGCGGGTCTTCCGGCTGTCTTTTTTGGGCGTGACTGAGTTCGCCAAGAATCTGAGCTCCTCTGATCCTTTTGAGTCCTTTTGGACGAGGAGAATTGGGACCTGCCTGAGCCTCGAAAGGACCGAAACCCCGACTGTCCTCTCCTCTGTTGGGGTTTATTTTGTCTGGGCTGAGGTAAAGATGAATCTTTACCCTTGGAGTGTTTAATGATTTCATCTAAGCGCTCCCCAAACAGTCGGTCACGAGAAAATGGCAAACTGGTTAAACACTTTTTGGAAGCAGAATCTGCCTTCCATTCTCTTAACCACAAGGCTCTGCGTAAAACTACGGAGTTGGCAGACGCCACTGCCGTACGGCTCGTAGAGTCTAGGACAGCATTAATCGCGTAAGACGCAAATGCAGACATTTGAGAGGTTAAGGGTGCCACCTGCGGAGCAGATGTACGTGTGACCGTATCAATCTGTGTAAGACCAGCTGAAATAGCTTGGAGTGCCCATACGGCTGCGAATGCTGGAGCAAACGACGCGCCGATAGCTTCATAGATGGATTTCAACCAGAGCTCCATCTGCCTGTCAGTGGCATCTTTAAGTGCCGCCCCATCTTCCACTGCAACTAAGGATCTAGCTGCAAGCCTGGAGATTGGAGGATCCACCTTGGGACACTGGGTCCAGCCCTTGACCACGTCTGGGGGAAAAGGATAACGTGTATCCTTAAGCCGTTTGGAGAAACGTTTATCCGGATAAGCGTGGTGTTTCTGGATTGCCTCTCTAAAGTCAGAGTGGTCCAGAAATACACTTAATTTACGCTTGGGATACCTGAAATGGAATTTCTCCTGCTGTGAAGCTGTCTCCTCCACAGGAGGAGCAGGGGGAGAAATGTCCAACATTTTATTGATGGACGCTATAAGATCATTCACTATGGCGTCACCATCTGGTGTATCCAAATTGAGAGCGGTCTCAGGATCAGAATCCTGATCAGCTATCTCCGCCTCATCATACAGAGAGTCCTGCTGGGACCCTGACCAGTGTGATGAAGTCGAGGGCCGCTCATAGCGAGCTCGTTTAGGCTGTCTGGGACTGTCGTCCGTGTCAGAGCCATCACCCTGGGATGCAAGAGACACCCCCGGATCCCGGAGCTGTTCCGACTGAGGGGGACCAGGGAGCAATGAGTTAACAGTGTCCATGGCCTGAGGTACTGGTCTAGACTGCAATGTTTCAAGAATTTTAGTCATAGTCACAGACAATCTGTCAGCAAAGACTGCAAACTCCGTCCCTGTCACCTGGACAGTATTTACAGGAGGTTCTGCCTGGGTCACCTCCAGCAGAGGCCCCGGCCGAGCAAGTGCCACAGGGGCCGAGCACTGCACACAGTGGGGGTCAGTGGAACCTGCCGGTAGAACAGCCCCACAAGCGGTACAAGCAGCATAGAAAGCCTGTGCCTTGGCACCTTTGCTTTTTGCGGTCGACATGCTGTTGTGTCCTCTGAGAAAACTAGGAGGGTATATAGCAGAGGATCCCCAGCGACCGTACAGTGCAATGTAAAGCTGCGAGCATAAAATACAATATACACTTCGGCACCAGTGGGGGTCAGCCCTTGAGGGCAGCTTACCGCCCGCTGAAAAGCGGGTGTGTGGGCACCAGAATCCCGTGTCTGGGTCTCCCAGTCTCCTCTCTCCAGCTCAGACTGCACACAGGAATGGCTGCCGGCGTCCTGTGAAGAGAGGTGGATCGTGGGCGTGCCTCAAACAAAGTGCGGGAAACTGGCGTCCCACTGTGCCCAGTGTGAGGGCTGGAGTATGTAAAGTAGACTCCAGCCCTCGGCGCTGACGTTCTGTACAGCGTCCCGCCCTTCCCCTGACTGGCAGGCCTGGGGGCGGGAACGAAACGAAACTAGGCCGCAAAAAGCCGGGGACTCGAGTAATAAGCGCGGCCGTGATATATGCACGGCCAGCGCGGAAGTCCCCGGCGCACCACAAGTCCCAGCCGCGCCGCAGCGAAAAAACTGACAACAGCGGCCGCGCGGCAGTTTCAAATACATGTCCCCTCTCAGCAAAGCTGTAGATAGGAATGGCACCAGCGCGCAGCGCTGTTGTCCCCGGCGCACTAACACACCCAGCAATGCTGCCGTGTGCGCGCGGTCTGTACGGGGACACAGAGTACCTTGGCGTAGCAGGGCCATGTCCCTGACGATACTCCGCTCCATAACCAGCAGATTCCCCAGGGGCTGTGGACGGAGCACGGTCTCTGTGCCTGGAGACTGGTAAATCCCACTTCACCCAGAGCCCTAAGGGGGATGGGGAAGGATGCAGCATGTGGGCTCCAGCCTCTGTACCCGCAATGGGTACCTCAACCTTAACAAACACCGCCGACAAAAGTGGGGTGAGAAGGGAGCATGCTGGGGGCCCTATATGGGCCCTCTTTTCTTCCATCCGACATAGTCAGCAGCTGCTGCTGACTAAACAGTGGAGCTATGCGTGTATGTGTGCCTCCTTCGCACAAAGCATGAAAACTGAGGAGCCCGTGATCCCACGGGAGTGTGTATAGCCAGAAGGGGAGGGGCCTTACACTTTTAAGTGTAATACTTTGTGTGGCCTCCGGAGGCAGTAGCTATACACCCAATTGTCTGGGTCTCCCAATTAGGAGCGACAAAGAAAACAAGATTTTAACCCATGATGATGGATTTGGGAGAACATCTTTTGTTTTGTGGCTTGACCCTCAACACTCAAAGCCTAAATCGGGACATTTTGGAGAAATCGTTCAATGCAAGTCAATTTCCTTTGTGGATTTTCATGCAGCACCTGAATGAGACTTCTTAAAAGGGGTTGTCAAGGCTTACTAGTTAATGACTCATCCTTGGGACAGGTCATTAGTATCTGACTGTTGGGGGCCCCTCACTAATCTACCGGTAGCTGCTCAATACAAACAGTTAGGGTAGGTGCCCACGATCAGTGTTCACAGCGTTTTAGATGCAGCATGCTTCAACTGCATCCTACAAGCACAGTGGATGGATTTCTAGAAATCCCATGCCCACTCTGCGTGTGCAGCCCGTAGTGAAAACTGAGCAGCGGTGCAGCTTTATGAGGCCGCAGCATGTCAATTGTTTGCTGCGGGGGTCGCATGCGTCCTCCTTAGGGAGAACACAAGCTAAAGACCGCAGCGCACCAAACCCTGATAGTGGGTACGAGCAGCTGCAGTCTCCTGCAGAGTACACTCGTGGTCCCGCATTTCAGTACCCACCGCGTGGTATTAATGCCCTTTCCGAAAAATTAAGCCTGGGCCACCCCTTTTTAATATTATCCACTTTGCAGAAAATATTCTGAGTATTACAGTATCGGCAAAAATATCTGCTATTCATCAGTCTCATGTGGACATGCGCCATTGGAATGGTCCACAGTGGAAAATTCACAGTGATTAGCGCAAATGATCAACAAACAAGACAATACCAAATTATAGAAAAATGAAAAGTGCAGGTGACCCACGAGGCTCCTTTTTGATCTTTTTTGACCCAGGGCTGGACTTTTACACTATTCTCAGAAATGCCTATAACGTATCCCCCCATATGCTGAAACTATAGGAGGTTTCAGAGTTCTTATACTTTGGCGAAAATACACTTTATCCTGCAGAATTAGTAAATAGGATCACCTCACAACCCGACCACCCGAGCGCTCCGTCACTTTGTGATGTCTAGTGTTCTGCCGGCATGCCTCCAGCTGAGCGTATATCTGCTACTAGCCACAGGGGTGGATGAGGGATGATGGTAAAGACACTGACCCATCTTAGGTCCTGCAATACGATACCCTTGGGTCACAAATGCATGGGAAAGTCTAAAAGTCGACTGAGAGAACAAGCGTAATATGGGTATCATTATACCGCAGGACTGCTCCTAATGTAAACAGTCCATACGGTGCTCACATTCACAGAAGCAGAATGAAGAATGGCTGTAATGCTAGAACATCCTGGATTACTACTGAATAAATCACTGTCTTAAGTCTTTTTTTTTGGATCCAGCTAAGTTCAAAAATCAATTTTCCAAAAAGAATTTGCACATTCTCATAACTCAAACTAATGATGTCATTACCGAGGATGCAGCTTTGTGGGGGATGAACTCTCCTCAATAAAAACAGCCAAGTATTGAGTCCACGGGGGTAAATATGTTCATTATTGCAGGTTACAAAGCTCCTTAAAGGGGTCTTGCAATGACATAGGCCGTAATGCCCAGAAGGTGACACTTTATAGTTTCTTCCTGGTGTTATCCGAGATTCTCGGCTATGAAAGCCATCAATAGATCTCAAGTGATACATGTGCTAAGTTTGCGGTGTAGTATTAGAATTATTGGTACTTGACCCAAAACTACCGATTTTAGACCGATACGATTAAATTTACTCACTTTGGTTCTTCAGCGCTGAACAAAAGGTCGAAATCCTCATCAAAGAGGAACGGAGCAGGATTAGCTTGGAACTCCAGAGGCCGATAAAAGCGAGAGAACGTCTCATCGTCATCAAGCTTCATAACTTCTTTCACGGATTTACTGGTGACCGTCAGCGTTGTGTCCTGCACTCCGACTGACAAAAATAAGAGAAACATGTCAAATATTGCATGACGCAAACCTGCATTCATAGTGCGCATGACCGCGCATGACCATGCATGACCATGCATGACCGGAAGTGCGGGGTATTCTAATGCATGCACACTGACCCCAAGCTTGGCGTTCTGAAGCGGTGACAACGGACACAGGTACGCGCATCACCGCTAATAACACTGGGCAATGGACACTGAATAGCATGTTAGCACCCCCTGGGTAACATGCTAAGAGGGCGGACTAGTTGGGGGTAAAAAAAAAAAAAAAACAAAAAAAAACACCCTTGCAACTAGTCGGGTGTGGCCTCATTAGTATAGCATAAAGGATCTTTAGAAATACTTTTTTAAAGATCTCTATCTATGCTACTAGATACAGGGACGGTTAGGCAGGGATTAGCAATAGAGACCCAGAACTGCTCGTGGTTCTGGGTGCGTATTGCACCTGACAAGTTCCCGTTAAAACTTTTTTTTCTGGCATATAATAAAAGATGATAACCCAGGAGCTGATAGCACTCACCTTTATTATGTAGCCTTCCCAAAAACGATTCAAGTTTATCCAATTTTCTATCAGATTCCAAATTCATGTCGGGCTTGGCTTCAATTTCTAGGAATAAAAAAGTAAAAAAAAAAAAAAAAAAAAAATATTAGAAAACTAGAAAAGTCACTGTACAAAACCGAAAAATTCAAAGCAATTGAAACAACCATATGTGTTGCTGAAATGTCCATCAGATTTCAGAACCAAATTTGCACCTCCTGGCAGAAAACCGCACTGAAATGTCATCAAAACTGTTTTCTTTTTCGCTCCTAATTGGGAGACCCAGACAGTGGGTGTATAGCTACTGCCTCTGGAGGCCGCACAAAGAACTACACTTAAAAGTGTAAGGCCCCTCCCCTTCTGGCTATACACCCTCCCGTAGGAGTACGGATTCCTCAGTTTTAGCTTTGTGCGAAGGAGGTCACACACGCACGCATAAGCTCCATTGTTTTTAGTCAGCAGCAGCTGCTGACTATGTCGGATGGAAGAAAAGAGGGCCCATACAGGGCTCCCAGCATGCTCCCTTCTCACCCCACTGTATGTCGGAGGTGTTTGTAAGGTTGAGGTACCCATTGCGGGTACGGCGGCAGGAGCCCACATGCTGATTCCTTCCCCATCCCTTTTTACAGGGCTCTGGGTGAAGTGGGATTTACTGGTCTCCAGGCACTGAGACCGTGCTCCATCTACAGCCCCTGGAGAAGATGCTGGATGGAGCGGAGTACATCAGGGACATGGCCCTGCTTCCTCAAGGTACTCTGTGTCCCCGTGCATTTGGCGCTCACACCGCAGCATGCTGGGTGTTGTAGTGCGCCGGGGGACATCAGCGCTGCGGCGCTTGTGCCATGGCCTCATTCAGCTTCGCTGAAGCAGGCACACTATTGGGACACGGTCGCGCCGGCCGCTGGGACTGCGGCGCGGCTGGCACTTGTGGTGCGCCGGGGACTTCAGCGCGGGCCGCGCTTTTACGGCGGCCGCGCTGATAACTCGAGTCCCCGGCTTTTGCGGCCTGCTTCCGTTCGTTCCCGCCCCCAGACCTGCCAGTCAGGAGAGGGGCGGGACGCTGGTCAGTGCATCAGCGCTGAGGGCTGGAGTCGTTTTTACATACTCCAGCCCTCACAGTAGGCACAGAGGGGACACTGTTTCCCGCACTTTTGTTTAGGAACTCCCACGGACCGCCCCTCTCCACAGACGCCGGCAGCCATTCCTGCTGACACGCTGAGCTGCAGAGGGGAGCCGGGGAGACCCAGACAAGGAATTCTGCGCCTCTTACCCGCTATTCAGCGGGCGGTAAGCAGCCCTCAGGGCTCACCCCTCTTGTGCCAGTAGTATTATTAGTATTTTGTTCCTGCAAATACTTTGTACTGCATAGCGCTGGTCGCCCTTTTGGCTATAGACTCTCTCACATTGCAGAGAGCCAACAGCATGTCGTCCATAAAACGCAAGGGTGCCAAGGCACAGACATTATATGCTTCCTGCACCGCATGTGGGACTTTTCTACCGGCAGGCTCCACTGACCCCCATTGTGTGCAGTGCTCGGCCCCTGCGGCGCTTGCACAGTCGGGACCTCTGCTGGACGTGACCCAGGGTGTACCACCTGTGAATGCTGTCCAGGTGACAGGAACTGAGTTTGCAGCTTTTGCTGACAGAATGTCTCTCACTATGTCACAAATTCTTGACACATTGCGAGCTAGGCCTGTACTTCAGGCCACGGACACTGTGCAATCATTGCCCCCTGGTCCCCCTCAGCTGAATTACCTCCAAGCTCCGGGACGGGCACATACACCTCAGGGTGAAGACTCTGACTCGGACGATGGCCCCGGGCAGCCTAAGCGGGCTCGCTATGAGGGACCTTCACATTCATCTCAATGGTCAGGATCCCAGCGAGATGAATCTATGGGTGATGAGGCGGACGTAACTGATCAAGATTCTGATCCTGGGACCGCTCTCAATCTAGATACACCAGATGGTGACGCCATAGTTAATGATCTTGTAGCGTCCATCAATAAGATGTTAAATATTTCCCCACCAGCTCCTCTTGTAGAGGAGTCAGCTTCGCAGCACGAGAGAATCCATTTCAGATATCCTAAGCGTACATTAAGCACTTTTCTGGACCACGCTGACTTTAGAGACGCAATCCAGAAACCCCACGCTTATCCGGAAAGGCGTTTTTCTAAACGGCTTAAAGATACACGCTATCCTTTTCCCCCTGAGGTGGTCAAGGGTTGGACCCAGTGTCCAAAAGTGGATCCTCCAATTTCCAGGCTTGCAGCTAGATCTTTGGTTGCAGTTGAAGATGGAGCGGCACTTAAAGATGCCACTGACAGGCAGATGGAGCTCTGGCTGAAATCCATCTATGAAGCGATTGGAGCGTCGTTAGCGCCATCTTTTGCTGCCGTATGGGCACTCCAAGCGATCTCAGCCGGGCTTGTGCAAGTCGACTCAGTCACACGTGCATTTGCCCCGCAGGTAGCACCATTGACCTTGCAAATGGCGGCATTCGCGTCGTACGCAATTAATGCTGTTCTTGACGCTACAAGCCGCACGGCAGTGGCGTCAGCCAACTCCGTTGTTTTGCGTAGGGCCCTGTGGTTGAGACATTGGAAAGCAGATTCTCATTCCAAAGAAGTGCTTAACCAATTTGCCTTTTTCTCGTGACCGATTGTTTGGAGAGCGTTTGGATGAAATCATCAAACACTCCAAGGGTAAGGACTCATCCTTACCGCAACACAGACAAAACAAACCCCAACAGAGGAAGGGTCAGTCTGGTTATCGGTCCTTTCGAGGACCGGGCAGGTCCCAATTCGCCTCGTCAAAAAAGACTCAAAAAGACCAGAGACGCTCAGATTCTTGGAGGTCTCAGTCACGCCCAAAAAGGACAGCCGGAGGAACCGTTGCCAAAACGGCGTCCTCCTGACTTGCAGTCTCCGATTCCCACACCCTCGGTCGGTGGGAGGCTTTCCCACTTTGGCGACATTTGGCTGTCACGCGTCAAAGACCGTTGGGTGAGGGATATTCTGTCTCACGGGTACAGGATAGAGTTCAGTTCTCGTCCGCCAACTCGTTTCTTCAGAACTTCTCCACCACCAGACCGAGCCGATGCTCTGTTGCAGGCGGTGGCCGCTCTAAAGGCGGAAGGAGTGGTGACCTCCGTCCCTCTGCAGGAACAAGGTCACGGTTTTTACTCCAATCTGTTTGTGGTCCCAAAAAAGGACGGATCGTATCGACCCGTCCTGGATCTAAAGTTGCTCAACAGACACGTAAAAGTCAGGAGGTTCCGGATGGAATCCCTACGCTCCGTCATAGCCTCAGTGTCTCAAGGAGATTTTCTAGCATCAATAGATATCAAAGATGCGTATCTCCACGTGCCGATTGCGCCAGAGCATCAGCGTTTCCTACGCTTCGTCATACACGACGAACACCTGCAGTTCGTAGCGTTACCTTTCGGTCTGGCAACAGCCCCCCGGGTCTTCACCAAAGTCATGGCAGCAGTAGTAGCTGTTCTGCACTCGCAGGGTCACTCGGTCATCCCGTATCTAGACGACCTGCTTATAAAGGCACCCTCTCAAGAGGCATGCCAACACAGTCTGAAGGTGGCACTAGACACTCTCCAGAGTTTCGGGTGGATTATCAACTTTCCAAAGTCTCATCTCACCCCGACCCAATCTCTGACTTATCTTGGCATGGAGTTTCATACTCTCTCAGCGATAGTGAAGCTTCCACTGGACAAGCAGTGTTCGCTACGGACAGGACTACAATCTCTCCTTCAGAGCCAGTCGCACTCACTGAGGCGCCTCATGCATTTCCTAGGGAAGATGGTAGCAGCAATGGAAGCGGTCCCGTTCGCGCAGTTTCATCTGCGCCCTCTACAATGGGACATTCTACGCCAATGGGATGGGAAATCGACGTCCCTCGACAGGACTGTCTCCCTCTCTCAGACTGCCAAGGACTCTCTGCGTTGGTGGCTTCTCCCCACCTCATTGTCACAGGGAAAGTCGTTCCTTCCCCCGTCCTGGGCAGTGGTCACGACGGATGCGAGCCTATCAGGGTGGGGAGCGGTGTTTCTCCACCACAGGGCTCAGGGGACGTGGACTCAGGAAGAGTCCACTCTGCAGATCAATGTTCTGGAAATCAGAGCAATCTATCTTGCTCTGCGAGCCTTCCAACAATGGCTGGAAGGCAAGCAGATTCGGATTCAGTCGGACAATTCCACGGCGGTGGCGTACATCAACCACCAAGGGGGAACACGCAGTCGCCAAGCCTTTCAGGAAGTCCGGCGGATTTTGACGTGGGTGGAAAGCAGAGCGTCCACCATATCCGCAGTTCACATCCCAGGCGTGGAAAACTGGGAAGCAGACTTTCTCAGTCGCCAGGGCATGGACGCAGGAGAATGGTCCCTTCACCCGGAAGTGTTTCAGCAGATCTGTTGCCGCTGGGGGACGCCGGACGTCGATCTGATGGCGTCACGGCACAACAACAAGGTCCCAGTTTTCATGGCACGGTCTCACGATCACCGAGCGCTGGCGGCAGACGCCTTGGTTCAGGATTGGTCGCAATTCCGACTCCCCTATGTGTTCCCACCTCTAGCATTGTTACCCAGAGTTCTCCGGAAAATCAGGTCCGACTGCCATCGAGCCATCCTCGTCGCTCCAGACTGGCCAAGAAGGTCGTGGTACCCGGATCTGTGGCATCTCACGGTAGGCCAACCGTGGCCACTACCAGACCGTCCAGATTTGCTGTCTCAAGGGCCGTTTTTCCATCTGAATTCTGCGGCCCTGAACCTGACTGTGTGGCCATTGAGTCCTGGATCCTAGCGGCCTCAGGTTTATCTCATGAAGTTGTTGCCACAATGAGACAGGCTAGAAAACCATCCTCAGCTAAGATCTATCACAGGACGTGGAAGATATTCTTAGCTTGGTGCTTGGCTCAAGGGTTTTCTCCCTGGCCATTTGCATTGCCAATTTTTCTTTCCTTCCTGCAGTCTGGGTTGGAAAAAGGTTTGTCGCTTAGCTCTCTTAAGGGTCAAGTCTCCGCGCTATCCGTATTCTTTCAGAAGCGCTTGGCACGGCTTTCTAAAGTACGCACGTTTCTCCAAGGAGTTTCTCATATCGTTCCTCCTTACAGACGGCCATTGGAACCCTGGGATCTGAACAAGGTTCTCATTGCTCTCCAGAAGCCGCCTTTCGAGCCTTTGAAAGAGGTTTCCCTTTCTAGGCTTTCACAAAAAGTAGTTTTTCTTGTGGCGGTCACGTCTCTTCGAAGAGTGTCCGAGCTAGCGGCGTTATCTTGCAAATCTCCCTTCCTGGTGTTTCACCAAGACAAGGTAGTACTGCGTCCAATTCCAGAGTTTTCTCCCAAGGTGGTTTCTTCCTTTCATCTTAATCAGGATATCACTTTGCCATCTTTGTGTCCGCATCCAGCTCACCAATTTGAAAAGGGTTTACATCTGTTGGACCTGGTGAGAGCACTCAGGATTTACATTTCTCGCACGGCGTCTCTACGCCGTTCTGATGCGCTCTTTGTCCTAGTCGCTGGTCAGCATAAGGGATCGCAAGCTTCCAAATCCACCCTGGCGCGGTGGATCAAGGAACCAATTCTTCACACATACCGTTCTGCTGGGCTTCCGATTCCATCTGGACTGAAGGCCCATTCTACCAGAGCCGTGGGTGCGTCCTGGGCATTGCGGCATCAGGCTACGGCTCAGCAAGTGTGCCAGGCGGCTACCTGGTCGAGTCTGCACACGTTTACCAAACACTATCAAGTGCATACCTACGCTTCGGCAGATGCCAGCCTAGGTAGACAGGTCCTTCAGGCGGCGGTGGCCCACCTGTAGGAAAGGGCTGTCTGACAGCCCGTTCATGTGGTATCTTTTTACCCACCCAGGGACTGCTTTTGGACGTCCCACTGTCTGGGTCTCCCAATTAGGAGCGAAAAAGAAGAAGGGAATTTTGTTTACTTACCGTAAATTCCTTTTCTTCTAGCTCCAATTGGGAGACCCAGCACCCGCCCTATTTGTTCTTAGGGTTTCGTTTTTCGGGTGCACATGTTGTTCATGTTGTTTCTTAAGTTCTCCGATCTTGTTATCGGATTGAATTTGTTTTTGAAACTGTTATTGGCTTTCCTCCTTCTTGCTTTGGTACTAAAACTGAGGAATCCGTACTCCTACGGGAGGGTGTATAGCCAGAAGGGGAGGGGCCTTACACTTTTAAGTGTAGTTCTTTGTGCGGCCTCCAGAGGCAGTAGCTATACACCCACTGTCTGGGTCTCCCAATTGGAGCTAGAAGAAAAGGAATTTACGGTAAGTAAACAAAATTCCCTTCTTTGTGTATTTTTTGGCCAAGAGATGCAGATATGGTGCTGAAATTTTTACACTATATTCCTGCACCCAATCTACATCTGGCAAAAAAAAAATTATATCATCACATCAAAAATTGTATTGTGTTTTGATGTGGGTTTTTTTTTTTTTTTTTACAGTGTTTGGTGCAGGAATATGGTGACTCAGTTCAATAGGGTCACCTGAAGTCATGTACCTGCTGTCACAGGAGAAGGATCGTGGTAACCTCCAGCTGTGACTGCAAATAACTTAAGTGATGTCACCGCTCATCTCTGCAACTCTGTCTCTGCCTGAAGCCCACAGCGGGCCGTATGTTCTATGTCTGCACGCTGTGCCTTCAGAAATGTAAAAGCTGGAATCATGTGACCTCGCATGGATTACGTCGGACGTGGGGGTTTTGGGGTTTAATAAAAGGGAATAAAGAGGGTGTTTTTTTGCATATGGTTTCAAATTAAAGGATTTTTTTTTACGTGTTTGTTTTCATTTCTTTTCACTTACAGTTTACTAGTGGGGTTCTCAGACGCCTCCCACTACTAATCTAAGGCCAAGTGGCAGCTGTGAGCTGTCATTAACCCCTTATTACCTCGATTTCCACCCCACCACGGCACAATCTGGATGAGCTGGGTAACGTTCTGGAATTTCTGCCTCTATTGGATGAAACAATCTTTGGAGACTGCTATTTTTAGGCTGGGGGGGGCCCAATAAGCATGAATCTCCACAGCCTGAGAATACCAGCCCCCAGCTGGTGGCTTTATCATGGCTGGGTATCAAAATTGATGGGGGTGCACGCAGTTTATTTAAAAAGAATGAATAAAAAAAAAAAAATAAAGCCTCATGTGGTCCCTCTTATTTTGATACACATCCTAGATAAGCACACAGCTGGGGGCTGCAGCCTGTAGCTCTATGTGTTCTGTTCTTGGTATCATAGTATGGGGGGGACGGGGGAGCCTATGCCAATTATTTTTATGTATTTATTTTTACACCAATAAAACACACACAGTGTCTCTGATTAGTTACAGTCACTGCCACATAGGAAGGGGGGTGCATATGACTGCAACCACAAATACGGGGACTGCTGGTGGGCGGGGGAAGCAGCGCATATGCATAAAGGATAATGTGCGGCCTTGGAAGCAGTATGAGCGGCCCAGAAGCAATGCACACCCGCATGAGACACTAGGTAGGTATAACGCGCCCGCTTTCCCTTTTTTGATTTTTTCTTTGTTTTAATTACCCAAGCTGGCGGACCCTGCGTGGATCCGGAAACAAACAGACTTAGATGAATGGAAGTTACTTTCAATAACACAAATTTGTGTAACAGAACCTGCGCTTTTGGAAACTTACCCTATGAATATGTTCACAAGACATTTTTTTCAGGCGGGGACAAATGACAATTTTCTCAAGCAGAAACCGTTTCAAGAAATGTTGGTGTTTTGTTGGCTTTTCCCCCCCCATATATTTTTGCACATTATCGTATGCTTCTTGTAGAGGTTTGTGGTCCCCGTCCCCCCCCCCCCATTATTTTTAGTAGCACTATTTGAGCTTTTTATTTTTTTTTTTTTTTAAAAGTTCATTAAGCGATGAGTAAAAATTTTTGTTTGTTTCTAAAAGTGGAAATTGTTACAAAACATCTTCCATGTGATTTTTTTTTTTTACCTTCCCAATCACGTTTATTGTGAATTATGAAGTGTTTACTAAGTGGGAACTGCCCGAAGACCGGGTGGGTCACTTCTTTCACCTGCTTGGCTTTTTTGGAAACCTGAAGAGGTGTCAAAAGCCTGAACATTGGAAGCTGTCTTTACATAGAAATGTATAGGAGGAGGGTTTTTTTTTTTTTGCAGAGCTTTTCTTGTTTTTTTCTTGTTTATTTGTAGGGATGATCGAATACTTCGATTATTCGGCTTCGCGAATATTTTCCGAATATCTCGCCGCTATTCGATTATTTGCAAATATTCGATGCACAACGTATGTCTATGGGAAACCCAAATAACTTTTCAGCCTTCCCATAGACTTACATTGTGCATCGAATAGTAGAATAGCGGCGAGGTATTCGGAAAATATTTGCGAAGCCGAATAATCGAAGTATTCGATCATCCCTATTTATTTGTTTTTGGTTTTATTTATTTTTAAGTGGAAATGCTCCAAACCCATTTGAAAAAAACAAAAACAAAACAAAAAAAAAAAACAAAAAAAACCCAAAAACAAACACATAAGCCAAGACTGTGCAGCTACCAGCCCCTGAATATCAGATCCCGGAGGAAGGCGCTGAGTTTTCTGAGTACACAGTGACCGGACTATAATCCTGAGAAGTGCACACAAATACTCCCTCCCCCATCGTGGAACCATACTAATGCTGAGAATAAGAGTTGGCTGATACAATCCGCTCTCTGGGATTGCGGCAGGTATTTCCCCCCGGTGGTGATCATGCGGTCGGCTTTCGTTTCATTAGCCCCTATGTGCTGCCAGGTTACTGTCTTCCTGCACGGCTGGAGTTTTCTTTACAGCCAATATAAACTTTGGCACATTGTTTGGGAATTGTGCAAACAAATCTGTATTTATTAGCCAGATATATATATATATAAAAAAAAAAAAGCCAAACCTTAATCCCACGAGCTGCACCAAACCCTTACAAACGCAGCGTAAGCCTGTGCCCATAACGACCCTCTATATAATAGGCTGATGCGTCCTTGTAGAGGCCCCTCTTAGGCTGGGTTCACACATAGCGACAGCGACGTCGCTGTTACGTCACCATTTTCTGTGACGTAGCAGCGACCTTGTAAGTCGCTGTTATGATCGCTGCTTAGCTGTCAAACACCGTGACGCAGCAGCGATCATAACCGCGAGAGCAGGGAGCCGCGCACACTGCTTAACGCTGGCTCCTTGCTCTCCTAGCTACAGTACACATCGGGTTAATTAACCCGATGTGTACTGCAGATACATGTGCAGAGAGCAGGAAGCCGCGCACACCGCTTAGCGCTGGCTCCCTGCTCTCCTAGCTACAGTACACATCAGGTTAATTACACGATGTGTACTGCAGCTACATGTACACAGAGCAGGAGCCGGCGCTGGCAGCGTAAGAGCGGCGGAGGCTGGTAACGAAGGTGGTTACAGCTTTCCGCAGCTGCCAGACGCCGGCCCCTGCTCCCTGCTCGCTTCATTTCGTCGCTCTCTCGCTGTCACTCACAGCGGGAGAGCGACGACCAAAAAAACGAACCAGGGCTGTGTGTAACGAGCAGCGATCTCACAGCAGGGGCCAGATCGCTGCTCAGTGTCACACACAGCGAGATCGCTAATGAGGTCTCTGCTGCGTCACAAAAACCGTGACTCAGCAGCGATTTCAGTAGCGATCTCGCTGTGTGTGAAGTACCCCTTACAGGAGCCAATGCAAATAGGGATGCATGATCAGTAATACACTCAGTTGGTTCCTATACTGTATGCAAACTACTGGCAACAGACGTTAGACTGCATAAAGCCTGTGCTCAGCCGCCAAATGAGAATATCAATAGATGGGAATGAACGCTCATACACTCATTCAGCCAATTACCGGCCCATTTATACGACCCTTAGGGTGAAATTTAACTTTTCTTATTTACTTGAAGTCATAGCGCCATCATTCTGCAGCACTGTGCAAACATAACCATCACTGTGCCCATTGGGGCTCACAATCCAAAATTCCCCATCAGTAGGTCTTTGTGGGTTTCCTACCACGCACCAAAGACGGGGAGATCATAAACAGCTTGCTAAGGCTATGTGCACACGCTGCGTTTTTTTGACGCTGCGTTTTTGTGCGTTTTTGGCCGCTAAAAACGCACAAAAACGCGGCAAAAACGCACGCGTTTTGCCGCGATTTGGTGCGTTTTTTTGCTGCGTTTTGCTGCGTTTTTGCTCACTGCGTCCTTATGCGTTTTTTATCAGTGAACAAAAAAAAAAAAGGTCTGATGTCATTTCCTTCTTCAATGTGTTCTTCATTCTCCACTAGTGTATGCAGAAGAGCAGACAGCTGCAGAACTACAAGGCTCAGCATCCTCGATCCAATAGTGTATGCAGGACAGCAGACAGCAGCTGTCGAACTACAAGGCTCAGCATCCTCCATCCAATAGTGTATGCAGGAGAGCAGACAGCAGCTGTCGAACTACAAGGCTCAGCATCCTCCTTCCAGGACTGTATGCAGGATTTCTTTGCCCCCCCAAAAAAAAAAAATGACGTGGGCTTCGCCATATTTTTGTATGCTAGCCGGGTACAGCAGGCAGGTACGGGCTGCCCCCAACCCCCAGCTGCCTATTTGTACCCGGCTGGGAACCAAAAATATAGGGAAGCCCTTTTTTTTTAAATTATTTCATGAATTTCATGAAATAATTTAAAAAAAAAAAAAAATGACGTGAGCTTCGCCCCATTTTTGAGTCCAGCCAGGTACAACTAGGCAGCTGGGGATTGGAATCCACAGTGCAGGGTGCCCATGCTTTCTGGGCACCCCCGCTGTGAATTGCAGTCCCGCAGCCACCCCAGAAAATGGCGCTTTCATAGAAGCGCCATCTTCTGGCGCTGTATCCAACTCTTCCGGCTGCCCTGATGCCGGGTGACTAGCCAGGTAATAATGGAGTTAGGGCTAGCTGTATATTATCAGCTAGCCCTAAGCCCGAAATTCATGGTGTCACGCCAATATTAGACATGGCCACCATGAATTTCTAGTAAAGATAAAAAAAAAAACACAACACAGAAAAATATTTTTATTAGAAATAAAACACAACACAATTAGTGACTCCATCTTTATTGAAATAAAGAACCCCCCTCCGCAGTAATCCTGGGTCAGGGTCCCGCGCCGTCCAATCTGGATCCAATATCATCTGATCGGTTTGCTGGAAGGCAAAGCGATCAGATGATGTGTCAGGTTAAAGGATGTGAATCCCATCACACATCAGCTGATTGTATAAAAGCCGGTTATACAATCAGCTGATGCATCAGTAGAAAAAAAAAAAATAATAATACTCACTTATGTGCTGAATTACCGGCAGCTCCCGGAGCGATGGGGCGGGAGTCTGATCCTGTCCGATCGCTGCAGCAGCTGCCGGTAATCAGGGATGAAGTCTCCTGACGCATCCGCTGATACCGGCCGGGCGCCCGCGTCAGCCCGAGACTCGATCAGCTGATGCGTCAGGTGACTGCATCAGGTGATCCATCGCCAGGTCCTGCAAGCAAGGTCCTGCCCCGGGGAGACTGCACACAGCCGGAGCGGGAGCGGCGATACCGTGACAGGAGATGGGAGCGGGCATGGCACCGCGAGGCTGCAGACAGGTGAGTATAACTTTTTTTTTTTTTTATTCTACTGTTAACTTTTGTTTTCGCAGCCGCTTCCACCTCCTGCCTGTACATGGCGCCGCACGGCAGCATACATGCACAGGACGGGAGGTGGACGCAGCGGTGACGGTACCGGGAGGATTCATGCTTCTGTCTATACTGACAGAAGGAATCCTCTTCCTGTACACGTCACTTTACTACCCACCTCCTGCGCTTATAGCTGCGTTTTTGGTCTTAGAAACGCACCAAAACGCAGCTATTTGCGTTTCTCATTGCGTCTTTCAACATCCCATTGAACTCAATGGATGAAAAGCGCAGTGAAAAACGCGGGAATAATTGACATGCTGCGTTTTTGTGGTCACCACAAAAACGCAGCTGAAAAAAAACGCTGTGTGGGGACAGCAAAAATGAAAACTCATAGACTTTGCTGGGGAAGCAAAGTCATGCAGTTTTGAGGCCAAAAACGCACCCGAAAAACGCGCAAAAACGCCGAGAAAAACGCACCGTGTGCACATAGCCTAATGTTGTCCTTTGTGGGGTTTGAACTCAGGACCCTGGCAATTTTCAAAATCAAATAGTTTCCCGATCGTTGGCAATTTACCGGGTACCGCTGCTGTCCATCAGTGGTGGTCAGTCTATTAGGCAAAGCTTAGGTATTCCAGGCTACAAAGCTAATGCACTAAATCTGGCTCCATCGGCCAAACATCAGTAACCCCATGCTCCTATGAGGCTGCTGACACCAGCAAAAAAAAAAAAAAAAACAGCAACAGAGGCAGGGGTGAGGCATGCTCCTTAAAGAGGTTGTCCCCTACTTTTACAGTGATGGCCTATCCAAAGGATAGGTCATCAATCTGATCAGTCAGGGTCCACGCCAAAAACTGCTTGGAAAAAGCACTCCGAAACCGCTTTAAAAAATTCTTCCATTCATTTTTGGTACATTAGTGTAGACCTGGACTATGGACACAAGTCCTGATGGGTTGTGTCTCCTCACATAGTAGAGGTAATGCAGGAGAGGCTCACAGACCCCCGTCATAATATGTGTGTGTATTGGGCTGTCTTTTGACAAGTTTGCATTACTTAAAGGAATGGTCACATTCTCTTAAAGGGGTTGTCCACTACCTACTTTTACATTGATGGCTTATCCTTGGGGATAGGTAATCAATGCCTGATCAGCCGGGGTCCGATCGATTGTTCTCGGTCCCATCAGTGACAGAAGGTGGCCGGAAATGCTCAGTTCTGGAGCTGCCCCATCTTCTGATAGCAGCTGCGGCTGTGTACTGCACATCCACCTCCTATTGATCTGAATGGGAGGCAGATGTGCAGTACCTGGCTGCGGCCACTATCAGAATATGGGGCAGCTCCGGAACTGAGCATTTCCGCCGAATGCTGATACCACCGGGACCGAGAAAAGCTGATCGGTGGGGATGCGGGGTGTCTGACCCCGGCCGATCAGACATTGATGACCTATCCTAAGGAAAAGCCATCAATGTAAAAGTAGTGGACAACCCCTTTAAGAAAATGTGACAACCCCTTTAAGTAATGCAAACTTATCAAAAGACAGCCCAATACACACACAAATTATATGTTACATTGCAACAACACTAATAAATACATTTATATAAATAATTCTTCTACATTAACTTTAGTATGTGAGGAGACACAACCCGTCAGGTCTTATGTCCATAGTCCGGGTCTTACTAATGTACCAAAAATGAATGTGGAGAATTGTTGTAAGCTGTTTTGGGGGGCTTTTTCCCAAGCAGTTTTTGGAAAGGATTCACTCCAAACTCTCCTGACAATTCTCAGATAATGGCCCCCAAAGGTGTAGAGACCAGATCTCCCCAGGAGAGAGAATTTCTTATGGGCGAATTGTCGAAAAAAATCCAATTATACCTCTTCAATTCTATTTTTTGCATGTATGTTGACAAATTTTATGACGCAGTGGACATGATTTGTATGGATGGGGTGAAAGTCCTAAACTGCCAAACCACCCCAGAATGACTCTGTATATAGAGCCTGTCACTGACATATAATAATTCTCTTTTTTTATTGCAATTTTTCCCAAAAGGACGTGGATGTATACATTATATAGTAGAGAGTGCATATCACATACAAATGTACACCAGGTATACAGACCTTCAGACGGCTTGGAGACAAAATTGATGGACTTTGGTTTCAGAGCCACTGGTGACTGTACAGGTGTTATGGCGGTGGGTGAAGCCAAGCCTACAAGACACACAAGAAGGAAAAAGTTGGTTATGGTATATAAAAATAAACAAAAAATGCCTCTATGGTGGACGACCCATTTCAATGAAAGTGGGTGCTATTGTAGAGAGGAGTACCGTATTTTTCGGACTATAAGACGCACCCTGGTATTAGAGGAAGAAAATAAAATTTTAAGCAAAAAAATGTGGTCATGACACACTTATGGGGCGAGGATCTGCTGCTGATACTGTTGTGGGGGTAATGTCCCCAAATTCTCTACTAAGGTACCCCATCCTGGTAATGATCCTCCTGCCTTGTATATGATCCCCATCCTTGTATATAAGTCCCTCATCCTGGTATAGCCCCACCCTGCTATATAGCCCCACCCTGCTATATAGCCCCACCCTGCTCATAATATACCCCCATCCTGGTATATGGCCTGTATCCTGTGGCACATAAAAAAGAAAAAAAAAATACATTTTATACTCACCTTTCCTCACTCCAGCAGCATCGCTCGTCTTCCTGTGTCAGCAGCAGCGCCGCTGACCTGTGTGGAGCCGTTCCCCTGCAGCATCGTGATGTCCTCCTGTCTGCCGGCTTGCTGATGTGTGTGGAGCCATGCACATAGGGATGACGTCATCGCTGTGCTCACCGCTCTCCACACACATCAGCGGCCAGCAGACAGGAGGACATTGCGATGCTGCAGGGAACGGTGAGTATACCCTACTTATTCACTGCCCTGCGAGCTGATGATGTGCGGGGGGCAGTGAATATAGCCACATATGATCACTGCAGGCTGTAGTTGCCAGGGGTGATCGCGCGGGCTGGCTGTTTACTATGTGCACACCCATCATCCCGCCCACCTGTCAGCGCCGGCTTCAGGGCTGAGAGATGATGGGCGGGAGGATGGGCGTGCATATGAAATGAGCGGGCGCACATGGTCACGGCAGGTGCTGCTACAGCCTGCTCTTGCCGCCGATGACCTGCTTCACCGCAGCACCCTCATTCCCCGCAGCCATGCCCTATATTCAGACTATAAGACGCACCCCCCCACTTTCCCCCAACATTTGGGGGTAAAAAAAGTGTGTGTGTCTTATAGTCCGAAAAATACGTCAGGACCAAATGGAATAGAAATAAGCATTGTTGTAAATGGACCAGTATGGGGGCTGCTCACAGAGATTACCCATTATGGGTGTTAGATATATATTGTGGAAGTTTTTGAGATAGTTGTAAACCATTCTAGGGTTGTGAAATGAACCAAGGCCACAAACCTTTTTTCACCATTCGCCCCGCAACAGAGAACTGTGTGGAGTCGTTGGAAGCTCCGATGCCCTTGGATTTCCAGGCCTCTTCTCGGATAGTGATCTGCTGCTTCCGTTCCTCTATAGTCATCTGTGTCCCATCGGTAACCCGTTGCTTTAAAGAAAAAATAAAAAGTCTGTTAGTTTGCATTTGTTCAACTAACTTTTCAGCATATCCCTCCAACTGAAACCTAACATAGCTATGGGGCATGGATTAGCTCCCTCAACTAATCTGGTTAAAACCCTAAAGATGCAAGAAATAATAAAAAACATATACAGTAACAAAGTAATGACCCCAATATAGAGAAGCTTCTCCGAAACAAGGGAAATGACCACTACTCCTCCTAGAAGGGTTTCATTACTGAAGAATCAGCAGTGACATCTAGGAATTTGCAACAATTGCAGGAACTAGTGAGAACAATAGACAAGAGCAAGATTGGGAAACCCTTTCTAATTACGAAAATCTGACGAAAAAAATGGAAAGTTACAATTCACCGTGACCAAATTTACAGTAAGTAATGAACAACTGACATCCACCGGAGGCCTCCTTCACACGTCAGTGATTCTGTACGTATGTGACAATTTTTATACGTACCAGAATCACTGACATACGCAGACCCATTATTATTATTATTATTATTATTATTTATTTATAGAGCACCATTAATTCCATGGTGCTGTACATGAGAAGGGGGTTACATACAAAATACGTATACAAGTTACAGTAGACAGACTAGTACAGAGGGAAGAGGGCCCTACCCTTGCGGGCTTACATTCTATAGGATTATGGAGAGGAGACAATAGGTGGGGTGTAGGTCAGGCGGCAGCTCTGCACGGTGGTCGGGCGGCAGCTCCGCACGGTGGTCGGGCGGCAGCTCCGCACGGTGGTCGGGCGGCAGCTCCGCACGGTGGTCGGGCGGCAGCTCCGCACGGTGGTCGGGCGGCAGCTCCGCACGGTGGTCGGGCGGCAGCTCCGCACGGTGGTCGGGCGGCAGCTCCGCACGGTGGTCGGGCGGCAGCGAGTTCATTGTAGATTGTAGGTATTTCGGAACAGGTGCGTTTTCAGGTTCCGTTTGAAGTTTGCAAGGGTAGGGGATAGTCTGACGTGTTGAGGCAGCGAGTTCCAGGAGACTGGGGATGCTCGGGAGAAGTCTTGGAGTCGGTTGTGTGAGGAGCGAATGAGAGAGGAGGAGAGGAGGAGATCTTGGGAGGACCGGAGGTGACGTGTTGGAGTGTAGTGGGAGAGTAGTTCGGAGATGTACGGAGGGGAAAGATTATGCACAGCTTTGTAGGTCAGTGTTAGAAGTTTGAATTGGATACGGTGGAAGATTGGAAGCCAGTGGAGGGACATGCAGAGAGGAGAAGCGGGGTGGTATTGAGGAGAGAGGTGGATAAGTCGGGCAGCAGAGTTAAGGATGGACTGGAGAGGGGCAAGCGTGTTGGCAGGGAGGCCACAGAGGAGGATGTTACAGTAGTCGAGGCGGGAGATTATGAGGGCATGCACTAGCATTTTAGTTGATTGCAAATTGAGGAAAGGGCGGATTCTGGAAATATTTTTGAGTTGAAGACGGCAGGAGGTGGTGAGGGATTGGATGTGTGGTATGAAGGATAAGGCAGAGTCAAAGGTCACTCCGAGGCAGCGAACTTTGGGTACTGGCGAGAGCGTGGTGTTATTTATTGTAATAGATAGATCAGGTGGAGAGTGTAGGTGAGACGGAGGAAAGATGATTAGTTCAGTTTTGGCCACATTGAGCTTTAGGAAGCGAGAGGAGAAGAAGGAGGATATAGCAGATAGACATTTCGGGATTTTGGACAGCAGAGATGTGACATCTGGGCCAGAGAGGTAGATCTGGGTGTCGTCGGCATATAGGTGGTATTGGAAGCCATGGGACTTTATGAGTTGTCCCAGGCCAAATGTGTAGATAGAGAAAAGTAGGGGTCCTAGGACAGAGCCTTGAGGGACGCCAACAGAGAGATGGTGGGATGAAGAGGTTGTGTGGGAGTGGGAGACACTAAAAGTGCGATTTGAGAGGTATGAAGAGATCCAAGAGAGGGCAAGATCTCTGACACCAAGGGAAGAGAGGGTCTGTAATAGGAGGGAGTGGTCAACGGTATCGAAGGCTGAGGACAGGTCTAGGAGTAGGAGTATAGAGAAGTGCTTGTTCGCTTTGGCAGTAAGCAAGTCATTTGTGATTTTAGTCAGGGCAGTTTCGGTGGAGTGATGTGGACGGAAGCCGGACTGTAGGTTGTCAAAGAGAGCGTTAGAGGAGAGGTGGGAGGAAAGTTCAGCATGGACATGCTGTTCCAGGAGTTTTGAGGCAAGTGGGAGTAGTGATATGGGGCGGTAGCTGGTAGTAGAGGTTGGATCGAGGGAAGGTTTCTTTAGGATAGGTGTGACTGTTGCATGTTTAAAGGCAGAGGGGAAGGTTCCAGTCGTTAAAGATAGGTTGAAGAGATGGGTTAAAGCTGGAATAAGGATGGTGGTGAGGTTGGGAAGGAGGTGGGATGGCATGGGGTCAAGTGCGCAGGTGGTGAGGTGCGCTTTTGAGAGCAGACGTGCAAGCTCTCCTTCGGTGATGGTGGGGAGGAAGTTTATGGGGGAGGGGCAGTGGTCAGCTACATGAAGGGGTTGTGGTGGCTGAGCAGAGAAGACTTGCCTTATTAGGTCGATTTTTTCTTGGAAATAGGTGGCAAAGTCTTCTGCAGAAATGAGGGAGGTTGGAGGGGGCAGTGGTGGGCGAAGGAGGGAGTTGAAAGTGTTGAATAACTGTTTGGGGTTGTGTGTTAGAGAGGATATGAGGTTTCTGAAGTAATCGTGTTTAGTGGAGGTGAGGACTGAACGAAATGTGTGAATTGCATTTTTGAATGTGGTGAAGTCTTCCTGGGAGTGCGTTTTCTTCCACCGCCGCTCTGCAGCCCTAGACCTTTGCCTAAGTCTGTGCACACATCAGTGATTTTTCACTAACCGTGTCTGTTAGCGCGTACATGCGTGTCCGTGATTGCCGCATGGAGACAAGTCTGTTTTTTTCTGGTATCATTGATGTCCCACGGACCACACTATGGTGTTATCTGTGAAACACGTACCAGAAAAATACTGACATTGAAAATAAAAAGCAATTTATGCTCCCCTTTTTCCAGCAAAGCTGTCTCCGGCCTCTGCTGGCTGCTGCTTCCGAACCGGTTCGTTATGGTCATGCATATGCATTTATGCACGACACTGCGACCCGGAAGTAGCTGCAGCGGCGGCCAGACACACAGCAGAGCTGGAGAGTTCAGCACCACGGACAGCAGGAGCTGTCCCTGTCAGGGACAGGTGAGTTATCGTCATGTACAATCACTGATCACGGATAGCACATGGACAACCCACATGTGCTGTGAATCATGGCGCACGGACGGACATATGTGTTTTTAAACACGTCAATGAAAAAGTCTTTTTCACCAACGTGTGAAACAGGCCTTACACCCGAAGGTGCGTCTGGCATTGGAATAAAAGATATCGTACTATGGTGAATGATGACAATTTTGGCTAAAAAGTCACCACTAGAGGGTGCTATGCATACAGCTTATACATTGAATTCAATAATGCCACGGTATAGAGTAAGCTCCCTCTAGTGGTGACCACTTGCAATTGAATAATTTAGATTTGTAACTTGTAAATTTATTTTTTGCTGCAAATTTTTTTACAAGCTTAACTAACACATTATGAATGTCATGAAATTATTATTCTTGATCACTTTTTGTAACCATTTAGAAATTATGGGAGAAAAAAAAACAAAAAAAAAAAAAACACAAAACTCCACTATCCTGTCTGAGCAAATGCAAAAATGGCAGAAATTAAAGAAAATAAAATTACAATATAAAATTGTGCTGTAATAAAATAAATATGACATATATAATATAGGATTATAAATATTACATGGTGTCATTTTCTAGAATGAGAAAACAAGGCTGCTTCTTTTGAAAAACAGTGCCAGCCCTGACCACGGGGTGTTTTGTATCGCAACTCAGCCCCATTGAAGTGAATAGAGCTGAGCTTCCAAACAGCAGGAGCCATGGTTAGTTGTGGCATAGTGTCTGAAAGAAAACAGCCATGTTTGCTAATCCGGGAGAACTCCATGACAGAGGGCTGACTACGAGGCGATCGCTGTGCTTTTTAGCACAAATTCCCCCAATATGCACTACAGTAACATTTGTACAGATCCACTATACTGACAGTCACATTGCTTTGATTCCAGCAATTCTAAAAATTCACTATATCCAGATTTTAGAAAACTAGAGACATACAAGCCGCCCCTGCCCCCCTCCACTGCTACTCCCATAAGTCACTGATCTCACACAGAAAGACACTGAAAATCCAGTTTTTGACAGCAGAAGATGATAACCATGACAGGAAGGAAACGTCCCGGAATTCCTACTTCTCAAAGGAAGTTCAGTGAAGACAAAATGAGAAACACGACCTTAGTATCCTACAGTATTACAAAGTCTGAACTGCAGGATACGCGCGTCACCGGACAGAGTACCCCCTACGCGTGTCCCCCGGAGAGAGTACCCCCTACGCGTGTCCCCCGGACAGAGTACCCCCTACGCGTGTCCCCCGGACAGAGTACCCCCTACGCGTGTCCCCCGGACAGAGTATCCCCTACGCGTGTCCCCCGGACAGAGTATCCCCTACGCGTGTCCCTCGGACAGAGTATCCCCTACGCGTGTCCCCCGGACAGAGTATCCCCTACGCGTGTCCCCCGGACAGAGTATCCCCTACGCGTGTCCCCCGGACAGAGTATCCCCTACGCGTGTCCCCCGGACAGAGTATCCCCTACGCGTGTCCCCCGGACAGAGTATCCCCTACGCGTGTCCCCCGGACAGAGTATATCCACTTGTGTCCCCTGTACAGAGTAGCCCTGCGAGTCTCCCCAGACAGAGTACCCCTACGCGTGATCCCCGGACACAGTATATTCACTCATGTCCCCTGTAGCCCTGCGTGTGTCCCCCTGACAAAGTAGCCCCTAAGCGTGTCCCCCAGACAGAGTAGGAACAAACAAGAAAGAATGGTCCTGCACCACTGCGTGTTACCTGCGGTACCGCATGTGCCAGGAGGCGAGCCGTAATCTATCCAAATCCAGCGCGGGGTGCCAGTCACAAGACAAGATCCATGAAGAGGCAAAGTAAGAAGAAAGGACCGCACTTCTCCGCTGTGCTGGAAATATTTTAACGCAATGACGTGCAGGATAAAAGGCTGGAGGTAACCTGTACGCCAGCTCCTAATAGGAGCTGGCAAACAGGTTACCTCCAGCCTTTTATCCTGCACGTCATTGCGTTAAAATATTTCCAGCACAGCGGAGAAGTGCGGTCCTTTCTTCTTACCTTGCCGCCCCAGACAGAGTAGCCCTGCGTGTCCTCCCGGACAGAGTACCCCCTACGCGTGATCCCCTGGACGGAGTATATCCACTTGTGTCCTCTGTACAGAGTAGCCCTGCGTGTGTCCTCCGGACAGAGCATATCCACTCGTGTCCCCTGTACAGAGTACCCCCCTACGCGTGTCCCCTGGACGGAGTATATCCACTTGTGTCCTCTGTACAGAGTAGCCTTGCGTGTGTCCTCCGGACAGAGTATATCCCCTTGTGTCCTCTGTACAGAGTAGCCCTGCGTGTGTGTCCCTGACAGAGTACATCCATGCGTGTCCCCCGGACAGAGGACACCTGTGCGATTACGCCGTTGCCACAATATATCTGACATCTGCGCACATTCTCAATGTGGCACAAAAGAAAAGCATAAAAGCACTGACAAAATCATCATGTGCGACACTTAAAACAGAAAAGTCACTCTACAAAAAGTATGAGATGTTGGAAGCTGGACTACAAAAAAAAAAATAAAAATAAATAAGGTCTCCAGGAAGACTCCGCTCGGGTCACTCGGGGACAAAAGCTTTCCATAGCAGAATAGTTTTTACTTTTGGAATATGTGTGAATTCTATCTGGGATGCTTCAATGTTGCTCTATAGCTGTCGGGGGAGAATTTCTCCCACATACGGCAGCCAGGAGACCTTGAGATCATCAGTCACCCTCTTTCAGGAATAGTGATTCTCGAGTTCTCTGGTTGCAGTACATTCTAAATCCTGAAAGGCTGCATACACGAGACAATGTTTGTTTCTAAAGGCCCTGTTACACGCTACGATTTATCTGACGATAGGTCGTTGAGGTCCCGTTTTTGGTGACGCACTTCAGTCGTCGTTAGCGTCGTCATTGCGTGTGACACCTATGAGCGACTCTGAACGATCGTAAAACTAGCGAAAATTGTTGATAGTTGACACGTCGTTCAGTTTCAAAATATTGTTCGTCGTTTGGAACGCAGCAGACATATTGCTACGTTTGACACCCTGCAAACGACGAACAACATCGTTAGTGCATCAGTCATCAGAGACGCGGGCATGTCGTTACGAGCAATGTCCCATCCTCCCTCCGCTCTGATTGGTGTCACGCCAGGGTGTAGGCTATGGACAATTATACGCCTCTGTCGTTGCCGGAATCGTTGGGAGGAATGCTGTGTGACGGTGTCCACACGACCGCCTTGGTCAAACAATATATCGCTGAATGATGTAGCATCGTTTGTGAGATGTGTACGTGTTACCGCTACAAAACGACCTATGAGCGATCTCAGCAAATCATAGCAAGGATCTGGGTGTGTCACATCGCTAACGAGATCGCTAGCAATATCGGTGTGTGTAAAGCGGCCTTTAAACCTCCTGTGCACACGACTGCGCCATTCTAATATTATAGGAGTGTCAGATAGTGGAGGGCTGGGGTCCTAGAAACAGGACCCCCCAGCCCTCCCCTCCCAAGAGATCAAACAATCACCTGGCCTGTTATCACTTTTACCCTTTTCTCTAAGTATCTTGTATTGCATCAATTAATGATGGCTTGAGTGTACAAGTCGCAATACAATTTAGTTTTAAAATAAAATTTGTGGGGGGGGTGTCACCATTTCAGACCAAACGTTCAACCTCCCCATCACAAATTCATACAGGACTGCAAGAACGCAGCGTCAGGTAGCACCGAACAGCTCCAGAACACCGCGATGCAGCAGATTCATGTACATTTTTTTTTTTACATTTTTGGTCATTTTACAAAATAATTTTGGGATTCCTAATATTTTGCTGGTCTAAAAAGAAAGCTGCACGACTGCCACAGAATTTCCTACAATAGGAGAGGTCACTATTTTGATATTGCTCTCCTCGACAAACATTTTTACAAGTGTCCAGCTCCGACACATGTTGCCCAACACCCCTCTCTGCTAATCGTGTTAGGCTACTTTCACACATCCGGTTTTTGCTCTGCGGCACAATACGGCGTTCTGCAGAGAAACCGCAACCGTTTTTTTTTTGCCGACGGTTGCGTTTTTTTTTTTGCATAGACTTACATTAGTGCCGTATTGTGCCGCATGGGCTTGCATTCGGTCCGTTTTTTTCCGCATGCGGCAGATTTAGCCGATGCCGCGGCCGGATGGAACGTTCCCTGGTACGTTTTCCGGATGCGGAAAAAAACGCATCCGGCCGCCGCATGCGGTTTCTTCCACTGCGCATGCTCAGTAGCATGCCGCAACCGGAAAAAAACGGACGGGCCGCATGTAAAAACTTATGCAAAGGATGCGGTGTTTTCGCCGCATCCGTTGCATGGGTTTCACAGCTGGATTGAGCCGCACTGCTCCAACCGGATGTGTGAAAGTAGCCTTAGGAAAAAAACAAAACCGTTGGATTATACCTAGTGGTAAACCAGAACAAGCCCTAAAGCACGCAACGCTGTGTTATGGCATTCCGGCCACTGCCTGGGCTCCATCTCTATGAAGCAGCTGCTGGAATCTCCAGGTCTGATGGCAGTGGTAAAAATATTAGATTGAATCTTTGTTGATTTTTAATGTTCCACCAATCCTCCAAAATAAACAACACGTGGCTGCCAGCGTGAGTTGCTCATAAGTCAATTATCTGCAGAATAACCTTCCTAAAATAAGTTGTATACCTGAGGCGGAGCACTACGGACCGCGCTCAACTCCAAAACAACTGGACATTCCAAGTAGGTTTTCTAACCTTTACCCGACTCTTCCCCAAAAAGGGGGATGAAGACGAGTCCTCTGCAGTCTAGACATTTGGCATTTGACTGCTATTGCTCTTATCTCGCTGAGGGAAGGAGAGGAAGACTGGCTGATCTGTGCTGTGCGGGAGCTGAGCCAAATGACAAGATGTTCTACCTGTGCCAAACCAACTCAAAATTAGATTACAAGAGATGGCCGAAGGCCAGGGGTAATTACACTGCTCAGATAAGGCACGCTACAGCAATGTATGGAGGACTAGACACTCAAGGGATAAGAATTGTGACTATTCCTGAAATCTGTGGTAGAGTTTTTGAGATTTAAGTATTGCCATCTCTAAGACCCTATGCCAATATATAGAAGGTGTAATGTTAACAATATTGGCAAATACCTCCAATGAGAAATATTGTATAGTTCTCCTGATATAGCCATGTCTCTTACCTCATGTGCAGGGCATTGAAGGACCTTAGGTATCACACACATATATGTATTCTATATTAATATATAAATGTGTCATCACTCATATTTATAAAGTAGGTCATTTAACATACAATAGGATAAAGAGTTGCACACAAGTCACAATGTATATGGGAATGATGAAAAGCAGAACGGCTATGGGAATACTAGACTGAAAAATACAATGAACTATCTGAAAAAGTGAAAAACATGAAAAATGGAATATGCATAACTGCTATGAATAATAGGAATATAAGAGATGTTTAGCCATTGTATTGATCAATGCAAAAGAGACCCAAACCAACGCCAAGGTAATCTCTATTTTTGGGCTCCCTAGCCTATGTGTAACCTCACCTGCAGTTAAAAAAAACTTGCTCTGTATGGGAAGCAAAGGACCAAGCTATATATGTGAAGTGAAACAAAAGGCTATGGGTGGGACAGGGTTCTCAAAAAAAAAGTGCATATTAACTAAAAGAATGTATGTCACCAATGGTGTGAACATGGAGCAACACTCAAAAATATAACTATAGAAAAGGATAAAGAGTTGCACACAAGTCCCAATGTATGTGGGAATGATTAAAAGCAAAACTGCTATGGGAATACTAAACTGAAAAATACAATGAACTATCTGAAAAAGTGAAAAACATGAAAATGGAATATACATAACTGCTATGAATATTAGGAATATAAGAGATGTTTAGCCATTGTATTGATCAATGCAAAAGAGACCGAAAACCAACGCCAAGGTAATCTTTTGTCTGAGAACCCTCTTCACTTTTTCAGATAGTCCATTGTATTTTTCAGTCTAGTATTCCCATAGCAGTTTTGCTTTTCATCATTCCCATATACATTGTGACTGGTGTGCAACTCTTTATCCTATTGTATAGTTCTAGGTTTGAGAGTCTTGCACCATGTTCACACCATTGATGTTCCAGACATACATTCTTTAGTTATTTAATCAGTTAAAGGCAGTATTCCTATTTCCAAAACCCGAATATATAGCAGGTGTAGTAAATAATGGCAAATACCTACCTAGTATAGTTCTCCTGCTATAACCATGTCTCTTACCTCAAGTGCAGTCCATGGTTATGACCGCGAGGAACTAACTGTTACTATATGAGTGGATGTAATTATGGATACCTAAGCTGCAATGCCCTGCACATGAAGTAAGAAAGATGGCTTTATCAGGAGAACTATACTACATTTCTAACTGGAAGTATTTGCTAATATTATTACACCTAAATACTGGGATATGATTTTGGAGATGGGAATACCCCTTTAATGTCTATAATGTTTTTGATCATGGATTTCGAAGAATAGCAGCTTCTGGCGGGAAAAAAAATTGTTAGTTGCTCATGGTCATAACCATGGATACCCATGCTGCAATGCCCTGCACATGAGGTAAGAGACATGGTTATAGCAGGAGAACTATACTAGGTAGGTATTTGCCATTATTACTACACCTACTACATATTGGGATTTTGGAAATAGGAATACTGCCTTTAACTGATTTAAAGACCTACTATATAAATATATAAAAAACAGTGATCACACATTTATATATTAATATATAATACATATGTGTGTGTGATCATTCTTATGATAATTTAGAATCCTACTTTATAGGCCAAAATAAAAAAAAAAGATGGAGGAGATCATCCTATGTGATTTACTTGGCGATTGTCCATATGATGGGATCATGACTGATGCCCTAAATGTAAAAAAGTGGCATCAAACTTCTGAAGTCAATGCCTAATAATAAAGTTCAAAGTCAGGGAGATCGGTCATCTGAGATGGAAGTGTATAAGCAAATTACTTCTGGACACTGATGGAGGTGAAGGACTGTATGGGAACATTTAAATAAAATCATTACATCTAGGACCTTGCATACAAAAATTATAAAACAAAAAACTAATCAACCTCATGACAAGGTTTCTAAAACCAAAAAGCTATGATCACAGAAACTTTCCAAAATCAGGTACAAACTCTCCAAAATCCTCCTAAAAAACATGGGAGTTTCTCCTGAGGGTTTTTGCAGAGTTTTTGGAATGTACATAGCCATGGATTTCCAGGAGATGACCAACAAGTCCAATATCAATATATTGGCGCCAACGCAAATATGTAGTTTCTTACTCCGGGCCACACTATAATCTTACGCATTCTCCAAAATCTATTATTTTACACCCTAGAATCTTCTATTTATGAAAATTCACCTTCCATCTCCAAGGATGACGCTCTGCAAACATTACCGGACTTGACTCGCTCTCTCTATCGTTACTGACCTTAAAAAAGGTAGAGAAAAAACGAATATAAAAAGAAAAAAAAAGTGAAAGAAAAAGAAACAAAACTATGGAAAAAAACACACCAAACAGCAACCTACTAGTATCAGCCAGAGCTGCGTGTATTTTTCAGGGGGTACCAATGGGGAGAGGCGCTAGTTATAGGGAATCACACGGCCAAGTCATAGGTATATAAAGCATTTATAGGCAGTATGGACAAGCAAAGTTATAGTGAAACGAGGTCTTACTTTCAACGCTAGTTTGACTAGTAATGAGCTGGTAAATGCACATCAGGCATCAACATGTTAATCTCACACCTTGGCCAAACCACTGCACTATTACCGGTATATAGATCTTTTTATCCTTCCTTACGGATTACTGGGAACATGAACTGGAGATTTACTGCATTATATGGTGATCTAATGTAATCCACCCTTCAAATACACTTACATGGCCAAAGACGTCTCAGGCACCGTGTGCCGATATGAAACCAATGTGATGACTATGTAAACTGCAAATGTTAATCCTTTCCATCTGTCAAAGTGGATTTCACATGAGAACAAGCCTTGGACAGAAACAGTAAGTGGCTGCCATTTTGGAGCAATTTTAGAAAACAAAATTTTGTCATCACATCAACTACCATAATAGGACAAGTTTCTTAAAACGACAGTGACCATTTAAGTTGTCTTTGGCGGGGAAGGTGACCGCCATCTATGACCCCCAAGAACAAATGGATTGAGGCCTTTCTGACTTTTCCTAGCACTTGTCTTTTCAGGGAACCACATTGCTGCTTAATTGATAAGAATACAGCTTTGCACTAAGAAAAAACCCCTGAAGGAACTACTTGAATTGTGGACATAGTCGGTCTTCCACTATCAGGAAGTGATGTCATATCTTAACGTTTCACCACCACGTTTCATCATGGGGGTGCAGAGAAAGCAGTGTCCATCCTTTTGATTAATATTTTAATAAACTGTCATAACGTATTCCTTCCCCCCTATGCCTCAAAACTACTGGAACATCTTGTCCATCTTGAAATGTCCTTCTCCTACTCCTTCTTTGACCGGTTACAATCTGGCTTCCGACCGCTTCATTCCACTGAAACTGCCCTAACTAAAGTTACCAATGACCTACTAACTTCCAAAGCCAAGTGACACTACTCTGTGCTCCTCTTCCTAGACCTGTCTCCTGCCTTTGACACAGTGGACCATCCCCTCTTGCTACATATTTTCATCTCTTGGTACCACAGACTTGGCCCTATCCTGGACCACTTCATACCTAACAGACCGGACTTTTACCGTCTCACTCTCTCACCCCACCTCCTTATCTCGCCCCCTATCCATTGGTGTCCCCCAAGGTTCAGTACTTGGACCTCTAATGTTCTCTATCCACACCTTCGGCCTGGGACAGCTCATTGAGTCCCACAGCTTTCACTATCATCTTTATGCTGACGATACGCAGATCTACTTCCCTGGACCAGATAGCACCTCCTTACTAACCAAAATCTCACAATGTCTGTCCGCTATTTCATCCTTCTTTTCTGCTCGATTTTTAAAACTGAACATGGAAAAAACCGAATTCATCATCCTTCCCCCACCTCACTCTACCACTCCACATGACCTATCCATCAAAGTCAATAGCTGCTCACTCTCCCCAGTCCTGCGTGCTCGGGGTAACCCTTGACTCTGCTCTCTTCTTCAAGCCAGATAAAGCCCTTTCTACCATCTGTGACGCCAACTCAAAAATATTTCCCAGAACCGTACATTCCTTTACCAAGAATCTCCAAAAACACTAGTGCATGCCCTCATTATCTCCCGCCTGGACTACTATAACCTCTTGCTCTGTGGCCTCCCTTCTAACACTCTTACTCTCCTCCAATCTATCTTAAATTCTACTGCCCGAATAATCCACCTGTGCCCTCGCTATTCCCTGGCCTCTCCTCTCCCAATCTCTTCACTGGCTTCCAATTGCTTTAAGACTCCATTTCACCATTTCAACAGAATAACCATGACCTACAAAGCCATCCACAACCTGTCTCCTCCATACATTTGTGACCTAGTCTCCTGCTACTTTCCTGCACAGGACCTACGATTATGACAAGATCTCCTTCTCTACTACCCGCTTATCTCCTTTTTCCACAATTGCATACAAGATTTCTCCCGTGCCTCCCCCATACTTTGGAACCCTCTACCCCAACTTATCAGACTCTCTCCTACCGTGAAACCTTCAAAAGGAACCTGAAGACACAACTCTTCCGACAAGCCTACAACCTGCAATAACCCTCAGTCCAACATAGCGTTGGACGACCGGCTCTACCCCCCACCTACTGTATCTTCACCCATGCCTGTAGACTGTGAGCCCTCGTGGGCAGGGTCCTCGCTCCTCCTGCACCAGTCTGTGCCCCCTTTTCACATGTAAAGTGCCATTGAATAAATGGCGCTATAGTAATAATAATAATTGGCCAGCCTAATATTGCTATATGGTTGCCCCCATCTCTCCTTGTGTGCCCTCACTACTTATTGGTGAAACACTTAGGATCCGGTCTCTCATAAGAAGCACAGTTATATTATTTGCCGATGCACACAGTTTCCTCACCTGATGTATAGGAACAAAATACTGGCATTTATGGGCGGCAGGTATAGCAGGAGTGTAAATAGAAGCATAGACAGGTTCCTATGGACAGAGGCAGAAGCAAAGCAAGAAAATTAGAAATAAAAAAAAGGGAGTAACCATAAAAGAAAAAGCTGCAGGATAGACGGCTAGCTAAAGAAGCAGCATAGGGCAACATGAACGGACAAGAGGAGCAAAACTGTGGCATATGCATACGTATGGAATCATTCTTTATATGCTTTCCAAAGCCATACACATTTCATGCAATGTGTGCAGCCAGAGACCAGAACAAGGACTACAGGTTTCTGTCTATGAAGTGATCCTGTACATTCATAAGCCCGTCCTATAAGAATCCATCTCCACCATCTACACATGACAGACGTGTACGATGCATAGACTGGAGACAGCCGCATTCACACAGCGCTGGCGGTATGCAATGACCCGGAGTACAGCGGGTAGCAGTCATCCGCACCGACAACTCATATGCCAATAGTAGACCCAGCGATATATGGTGGCGTCACGTCAAAGCTGCGCAAAAAAAAAAAAAAGCACATGACAGCACACAGCCAACATTAGGAACACATCTTCCAAGCCATTGTGTGGCTTACCCACAGCCGATTAGACAGGACATAATCATCTTTTATATCTCCTTCTTCCTACAGGTTAAAACAAACAGGGTGATGAAGCAGAAAGACCCAAAATGAAGCAATACTACATAAATCATAAGAGAAGGGCACGGACGGTCGCCGGATGCTGCCGGTAACTTCTCAGAATTACATCATATTGACTCCCTAAGAGCATCACATCATATAAAGTCGTTCAGTAGCAGGTTCTAGATGAGGAAAACCCTGACTGACTCATTATGATGGCATCATAACAGACCGGTGGAAGGGTAGTATACACAACACCGCCCGGTCTGGTCTACACACCATTACTCAGAAGCCATGCAGCCCGATTACTAATCCAGCGACCTGACTGACTAAGAATAAGTGGAAATCTAAAAAAAAAAAAAAAGAAAAGTGTTTTTGACAAAAGGAAAAAAAAAATAAATATTTTAATATATAATTGTAGTCTATAAAAGTCAAACATATTTAGACTACGCACATGCTGCATCTATAGCTAGAACTTCTGGTATGTACCTTTATAACGTCCATTGACATGAAAGTGGCCAAGTGTGTATTTGCATATTTTATTTACTTAAGCTTTCCTATTTATGTCATGCTCCGTGAACTTTTCCACACGCTGGTTTTGTCCCCTACGTGGCATGTGGAAGAAGGTGCTCTGCTCAGATAAGATCAATCTGGAATATTTTGGGCTAAATACAAAACACTGTGTGTGGTGGAAAACTAGCACTGCACATCACCCAGAAAACACCATCCCCACAGTCACACATGGTGGTGGCAGCATCCTGCTGTTGGGAGGCTTTTCTTTAGCAGAGGCAGGGAAGCCGATCAGACTTGATGGAAAGATGGATGTAGCTAAGTATAAGGCAATCCTTCAGGAAAACATGTTAGGAGGTCGGGAGTAGGTTCACTTTCCAGCAGGACAATGACTCTAAACATTCTGCCAGAGTTACAAAGGATGGTTTAGGTCACAGCATATTCATGTCTGGGAATGGCCCAGTCACAGTCCAGACCTAAATCCCATTGAGAATCTGTAGCAAAAATGTAATACCTCCATCCAATCTTACTGACCTAAAGCTAATTTGCAAGGAAGAATGGGCAAAATTTTCAACCTTTGGATGTGCAAAGCCGGTAGAGACATACCCCAAACGTCTCAGCAGTACTTGCAACTAAAGGTGGTCCTACAAAGTAGTGACTCAGGGGGCTGAATACAAATGCACATCACAATTTTCAGATTAATATTTTCTATCAATAAAACAAAAACACGTATAAATTTTTTACACTTCACAAATACTTGATACTTCGTGTTCGTATATCACATAAAATTCCAATAAAATACATTCAAGTTTGTGGGTGTAGCGTGGAAAAAATAAATTAAAAGTTCATGGGTTGTGACATGGGCTCCAATCGGACACATGAGTGTAAATAAGTCCAACAGAAGCTGCTAACATTAAGGCCCCGATTTATTAGACTGATGTTTCGTACGTCAATCTGTCTTAATGAGGAGTATATAGGAGGAATACAACGAGCAGAATTCATCAAGAAGCACACACTAATGAATATGGGGCAATTTTATCCATGGCGTGCGCCTCTTCAGAAATTTGACTCCATTCAGGGCTTGGAGTAATTTACACCTCTAGTTTCGAAGAATGTCAAAAGTGGCCCATCCGGCTCCTCTCCACGTCCACCCATTTTGGTGGCGCTGCCCTAAAGTAGGGTGAAAACACCGAAAGCTTCAAAAATTGTCCAACCTCGCATTGTGCATAATTTTTTTTAATAAATAATAAAGTTTGACTTTTACAATCCATGTGTGGACCTTGATTTCTGGACCAACCGCTTAACCTGAGCTCAACAACCTCATATGCCATAGACCAAGGCATATGGGTATGTCCACATTAAATTTTTGTAAGGTAGCAAAATACAAGAGTGTTTAAAAGTAACGCTGCTTTTTTAGGGGATGTGCACATGGAGATTTTTGGAGAGTTTTCGGAGCAAGCCCTTAGTTTTTGAGAAGGATTTTGAAAGTTTCCGCTCTAAAACCTTCTTAAAATATTTTGTGTTCACATACTTGAGGTAAAAATAAAAGCATCCAAAGCCCCTTCTGAGAGTCTTTAAGTGGGTTGTAAAAGAAATTTTTTGGAGGGCCCCCATCACCAATATGGGGTTTGCAGAATTTGTGGTTTAGTCTAGGCGTCTAAAAGGTTTTTTTAAGCTGAAACGCTCCAAATCTCATTACTCCACAAAATCTGTGTGTTTGCACTGTTTCTTCTCCAAAATCTCAATAAAAAGACTGTGCACAGCCTTAAAGGGAACCTGTCACCAGATTTGGGGCCTATAAGCTGCGGCCACCACCAGTGAGCTCTTATATATAGTATTCTAACATGCTGTATATAAGAGCCCAGGCCGCTGTGTAGAACATAAAAAGCACATTATACCGTAATACTTACCCAGGGGGTCGGTGCAATGCAAACTGGTCAGATGGGTGTCTCCGTTCTCTAGGACCGGCGCCTTTTTATTGGCCATCTTTGTCCTCCACCTTCTGAAGCCAGGGTGCATGGCGCGTCCTACGTCATACACCCTCGCCGGTATTGAAGTCCCGCGCAGGCACACATTGATCTGTCCTGAGCAGGGCAGATCAAAGTATTGTAGTGCGCCTGCGCAGGACCGGCGAGTGTGTATGACGTAGGATGCGTCATGCACACTGGCTTCAGAAGGCGGACGAAGATTGCCAAAAGAGGAGGCGCCGGCACACGTGAACGTAAACGCCCATGTGACCCAACTCCACCGCAGCGACTGTTTAGGTGAGTATTATGAAGTGATTTTTAAGTTCTACACAGCGGCCTGGGCTCTTATATACAGCATGTTAGAATGCTGTATACAAGAGATCACTGGTGGTGGCCGCAGCTTATAGGGCCCAAATCTGGTGACAGGTTCCCTTTAAAAAAAAAAAAAAAAGATCCTTTTTCTGATCCTGGAAAAGCCAAAAATAGGTTGTTCCTAATTAATCCCACAGGTCCTATGCAGCTGAACTGTGTGTGAGCATGATTAAAATGTATATTGAAGAGAGGAAACGCTGCCAAAAAATATTCTAAGCTATGATTTTCCTTTAGGAGTGAATTCCCATTAAAGCCAAAGCCAATGACATTTCAAGATAATCTCCTCCACTATGAAGGGAACCCAACGTGAACTGAGCTAACACTTCTGCCTTAAACCCCGGCACATCTGGAGAGGCTTTTTCCTCCCCCCTCCTCCATTTTCACCCCAAAACCCAAGAGAACTGAACAAATAAAAATCCGCCTGCAACTTTTAAATGTCCGCGCACACAATGCATTCACCTCGATTCACCGGCCACCCTTTTTTCATTTCTGGAAGAAGTTTATAAACATTTGCTTAATAGGTTTCCTGTGAGAAGAAACTTAAATGAACTTATAAAAGATAAAGGAGGTGTTGAGGTCTGCGGGATCCAACTTTCTGCTTATCCTGGATGTGACATATGCACAAAATCATTATTTATATTTTATAGAAAAAAAAAAAAAAAGTTTATTGCGATTCCTAATTTAGTCCCTTTAGCGTGCGCTCCTCTCCTCACCAAAGTGCAGACAGTAATGCTGTAATGTCAGTGGAAAGTGCTGAGATTCCTAGGTGTAACACAGCATAGCGTACGCCCTCGGGCCGGCCGGGGATCTGCACAGCGCCGATGCTTTAGAGCCTAAAAGAAGTGTCAAGACATGCTTGGGATATCAGAATAGAATGTCACAGATTACTCGAATAATTACAACCGCTGCCAAATAGAAACCCGACCGCGTACGTGCGCCTGTAATTTAAAGGAAAAAGCAGTCACATATCGGGCCTCCATGTCCAGAGCTAAAGTTTGCACATTTGTGACTAAGGGCTCAGTCCTTCGTCAGTTTTTCAATGACTGAACTCATCCCTATGCTAGTCTACGGCGCTGTTCACAAGCCTGTGCGGATCAAATATTCCGTGCAAATTCACGTATGAAGTTGATCCAAGTGTAGGAAACAAGAGACCCTGATTCCAGCGATGTGTTACTTACTGAGCTGTTTGCGGTCATTTTGACAAAAACACTTTTCTCCGCTACAGATCTAGCAGTTATACAGAGCTCATGAATATGCTGGACTACCTGCAGCATACCAAGTAGTCCTGTAATAATCTACTGTTGATTAAATAGTGATTTTATCAAAATGACACCAAGCAGCCCAGTAAGTGACACATCACGGAATCGGGATCTCTGCCCTACGTTATGCTGCTTTCAGATTAGGTGGCAAAAATCTGGTGACAGATTCCCTTTAAAATCTGTGTGTAGAGAAGGGAATTTTGTTTACTTACCGTAAATTCCTTTTCTTCTAGCTCCAATTGGGAGACCCAGACAATTGGGTGTATAGCTATGCCTCCGGAGGCCACACAAAGTATTACACTAAAAGTGTAAAGCCCCTCCCCTTCTGCCTATACACCCCCCGTGCTCACGGGCTCCTCAGTTTTGGTGCAAAAGCAAGAAGGAGGAAAAGTTATAATTGGTTTAAAGTAAATTCAATCCGAAGGAATATCGGAGAACTGAAACCATTCAACATGAACAACATGTGTACACAAAAAACAGGGGCGGGTGCTGGGTCTCCCAATTGGAGCTAGAAGAAAAGGAATTTACGGTAAGTAAACAAAATTCCCTTCTTCTTTGTCGCTCCATTGGGAGACCCAGACAATTGGGACGTCCAAAAGCAGTCCCTGGGTGGGTAAATAATACCTCATAATAGAGCCGCAACCGGCTCCGTCCTACAGGTGGGCAACCGCCGCCTGAAGGACTCGCCTACCTAGGCTGGCATCTGCCGAAGCATAGGTATTCACCTGATAGTGTTTCGTGAAAGTGTGCAGGCTCGACCAGGTAGCCGCCTGACACACCTGCTGAGCCGTAGCCTGGTGCCGCAAAGCCCAGGACGCTCCCACGGCCCTGGTAGAATGGGCCTTCAGCCCTGAGGGAACCGGAAGCCCGGAGGAACGATAAGCCTCGAGAATTGGTTCCTTGATCCACCGAGCCAGGGTTGATTTGGAAGCTTGTGTCCCTTTACGCTGGCCAGCGACAAGGACAAAGAGTGCATCCGAGCGGCGCAGGGGCGCCGTACGAGAAATGTAGAATCTGAGTGCTCTCACCAGATCTAACAAGTGCAAATCCTTTTCACATTGGTGAACTGGATGAGGACAAAAAGAGGGTAAGGAGATATCCTGATTGAGATGAAAGGGGGATACCACCTTAGGGAGAAAGTCCGGAACCGGACGCAGAACCACCTTGTCCTGGTGAAACACCAGGAAGGGGGCTTTGCATGACAGCGCTGCTAGCTCAGACACTCTCCGAAGCGAAGTGACTGCTACTAGGAAAACCACCTTCTGCGAAAGGCGTGAGAGAGAGATATCCCTCATTGGCTCGAACGGCGGTTTCTGAAGAACCATCAGCACCCTGTTCAGATCCCAGTGTTCTAACGGACGCTTGTAAGGAGGTACGATGTGACAAACCCCCTGCAGGAACGTGCGTACCTGTGGAAGTCTGGCTAGGCGCTTCTGAAAAAAGACAGAGAGCGCAGAGACTTGTCCCTTAAGGGAGCCTAGTGACAAACCCTTTTCTAATCCGGATTGAAGGAAGGACAGAAAAGTGGGCAAGGTAAACGGCCAGGGAGAAACACCCTGAGCAGAGCACCACGACAGGAATATTTTCCACGTCCTGTGGTAGATCTTGGCGGACGTTGGTTTCCTAGCCTGTCTCATGGTGGCAATGACCTCTTGAGATAATCCTGAAGACGCTAGGATCCAGGACTCAATGGCCACACAGTCAGGTTCAGGGCCGCAGAATTCAGATGGAAAAACGGCCCTTGAGACAGCAAGTCTGGTCGGTCTGGTAGTGCCCACGGTTGGCCGACCGTGAGATGCCACAGATCCGGGTACCACGACCTCCTCGGCCAGTCTGGAGCGACGAGGATGGCGCGGCGGCAGTCGGCCCTGATCTTGCGTAACACTCTGGGCAACAGTGCCAGAGGAGGAAACACATAAGGGAGTTGAAACTGCGACCAATCCTGAACTAAGGCGTCTGCCGCCAGAGCTCTGTGGTCTTGAGACCGTGCCATGAACGTCGGGACCTTGTTGTTGTGCCGGGACGCCATTAGGTCGACGTCCGGCATGCCCCAGCGGCAACAGATCTCCTGAAACACGTCCGGGTGAAGGGACCATTCCCCTGCGTCCATGCCCTGGCGACTGAGAAAGTCTGCTTCCCAGTTTTCTACGCCCGGGATGTGAACTGCGGAAATGGTGGAGGCTGTGGCTTCCACCCACAGCAGAATCCGCCGAACTTCCTGGAAGGCTTGCCGACTGCGTGTCCCGCCTTGGTGGTTGATGTATGCCACCGCTGTGGAGTTGTCCGACTGAATTCGGATCTGTTTGCCTTCCAGCCACGGCTGGAACGCCTTTAGGGCAAGATACACTGCCCTTATCTCCAGAACATTGATCTGCAGGGAGGACTCTGTCTGAGTCCAAGTCCCCTGAGCCCTGTGGTGGAGAAAGACCGCTCCTCACCCTGACAGGCTCGCGTCCGTCGTGACCACAGCCCAGGATGGGGGCAGGAAGGATTTCCCCTTCGACAGAGAAGTGGGAAGAAGCCACCACTGAAGGGAAGCTTTGGCTGCCCGAGAAAGGGAGACGTTCCTGTCGAGGGACGTCGACTTCCTGTCCCATTTGCGGAGAATGTCCCATTGAAGTGGGCGCAGATGAAACTGCGCAAAAGGAACTGCCTCCATTGCTGCCACCATCTTCCCTAGGAAGTGCATGAGGCGCCTCAGGGGGTGTGACTGACCATGAAGGAGAGATTGCACCCCTGTCTGTAGTGAACGCTGTTTGTTCAGCGGAAGCTTCACTATCGCTGAGAGAGTATGAAACTCCATGCCAAGATATGTCAGTGATTGGGCCGGTGTCAGATTTGACTTTGGAAAATTGATGATCCACCCGAAACTCTGGAGAGTTTCCAGAGCAATGTTCAGGCTGTGTTGGCATGCCCCTTGAGAGGGTGCCTTGACAAGTAGATCGTCTAAGTAAGGGATCACCGAGTGTCCCTGAGAGTGTAGGATTGCCACCACTGTTGCCATGACCTTGGTGAAGACCCGTGGGGCTGTTGCCAGGCCAAAAGGTAGTGCCACGAACTGAAGGTGTTCGTCCCCTATGGCGAAGCGCAGGAAGCGCTGATGCTCTGGCGCAATCGGTACGTGGAGATAAGCATCTTTGATGTCTATTGATGCCAGGAAATCTCCTTGGGACATTGAGGCGATGACGGAGCGGAGCGATTCCATCCGGAACCGCCTGGTTTTCACATGCTTGTTGAGCAGCTTTAGGTCCAGAACGGGACGGAAGGATCCGTCCTTTTTTGGCACCACGAACAAGTTGGAGTAAAAACCGTGACCCCGTTGCTGAAGAGGAACCGGGATCACCACTCCTTACGCCTTCAGGGTGCCCACCGCCTGCATAAGAGCCTCGGCTCTGTCGGGGGTGGAGATGTTCTGAAGAAACGAGTCGGAGGACGAGAGTTGAACTCTATCCTGTAACCGTGAGATAGAATGTCTCTCACCCATCAGTCTTTTACTTGTGGCAGCCAGGTGTCGCAAAAGCGGGAGAGCCTGCCACCGACCGAGGATGCGGTTTGAGGAGGCAGAAAGTCATGAGGAGGCCGCTTTGGGAGCGGTTCCTCCGGCGGTCTTTTTAGGACGTGACTTAGACCGCCATGCATCGGAGTTCCTCTGATCTTTCTGAGGCCTTTTGGACGAGGAAAATTGAGATCTGCCCACGGTCCGAAAGGACCGAAACCTCGATTGTACCTTCCGTGGTTGAGGTCTGTTTGGTTTGGACTGGGGTAAGGATGAATCCTTTCCCTTGGATTGTTTAATGATTTCATCCAATCGCTCACCAAACAAGCGGTCGCCAGCCAATGGCAAACCGGTTAAGAACTTTTTGGAAGCAGAGTCTGCCTTCCATTCACGTAGCCACATGGCCCTGCGGAGTACCACCGAGTTGGCGGATGCCACCGCCGTACGGCTCGCAGAGTCCAGGATAGCATTAATGGCGTAGGACGCAAACGCCGACGCCTGATTGGTTAAGGACACCACTTGCGGGGCAGATGTACGTGTTACTGCATGAATCTGCGCCTGACAAGCTGAGATAGCTTGGAGTGCCCATACGGCAGCGAATGCTGGGGCAAAAGACGCGCCTATAGCTTCATAGATGGATTTCAACCATAGTTCCATCTGTCTGTCAGTGGCATCTTTGAGTGAAGCCCCATCTTCCACTGCAACTATGGATCTAGCCGCCAGTCTGGAGATTGGAGGATCCACCTTAGGACACTGAGTCCAGCCCTTGACAACCTCGGGGGGGAAGGGATAACGTGTGTCCTTAAGGCGCTTGGAAAAACGCTTGTCTGGACAGTCTCGGTTTTTCTGGATTGCCTCTCTGAAGTCAGAGTGATCCAGAAACATATTTAATGTACGCTTTGGAAACCTGAAACGGAACTTCTCCTGAGAAGCAGACTCCTCAATTGGAGGAGCTGGGGGAGAAATATCCAACACCTGATTGATGGTCGCTATAAGGTCATTCACTACTGCGTCACCTTCAGGTGTATCTAGCTTGAGAGCGGCTTCAGGATCAGAATCCTGATCTGATACCTCCGCTTCATCCTCCAGAGAGTCCCCCTGCTGGGACCCTGAACAGTGTGATGAAGTGGAGGGAATTTCCCAGCGACCCCGCTTGGGGGGCCTGGGACTGCGGTCCGTGTCGGAGACCTCACCCTGGGACCTATGGGTTACCCCCGGGGCACTTTGCTGTTCCAATTGAGGGAGACCAGGGGTCAAGGATTGGATAGAGCCCGGGGCCTGAATCACCGGTCTGGACTGCAATGATTCCAGTATTTTAGCAGACCATTTATCCATAGTCTCAGACAGTTTGTCAGCAAAGGCTGCAAACTCCGTCCCTGTCACCTGGACAGTGGTAGCAGGTGGATCCACCTGGGCCACCTGTAGCAGAGGCTCCGGCTGAGTAAGTGCCACAGGGGCCGAGCATTGCACACAATGAGGGTCAGTGGAACCTGCCGGTAGTACAGCTGTACATGAGGTACAGCGTTCTGTGGGGAGGAGGAGACCGTGGGCGTGCCCAAGAAAAGTGCGGGAATCCAGTGCCCCACTGTACTGAGTGAGGAGGGAGGAGGATACTAATGTATGCTCCAGCCCTCCGCTGACGATCCGTGCAGCGTCCCGCCCCTCCCCTGACTGGCAGGCCTGTGGGCGGGAATAAACGACACTAGGCCGCAGAAGCCGGGGACTAAAGTTATAAGCGCGGCCGGCAATAAGCGCGGCCGCGCGGTAGTCCCCCGGCGCACTAACACCTCCAGCAGTGCTGGAAAGTGTCTGGCACAAGCGCTCCATGTCCGGCGCACTAACACACCCAGCAGTGCTGGAAAGTGTCTGGCACAAGCGCTCCATGCCCGGCGCACTAACACACCCAGCAGTGCTGGAAAGTGTCTGGCACAAGCGCTCCATGCCCGGCGCACCAACACACCCAGCAGTGCTGGAAAGTGTCTGGCACAAGCGCTCCATGCCCGGCGCACTAACACACCCAGCAGTGCTGGAAAGTGTCTGGCACAAGCGCTCCATGCCCGGCGCACCAACACACCCAGCAGTGCTGGAAAGTGTCTGGCACAAGCGCTCCATGCCCGGCGCACTAACACACCCAGCAGTGCTGTAATGTGTATGGCACTAGCACTCCATGCGCGGTCCCCACGGGGACACAGAGTACCTCATAGTAGCAGGGCCTTGTCCTGACGATACCCAGCTCCTATCCTGCAGATTCCCAGGGGCTGCGGAGGGAGCACGGTCCCAGTGCCTGGAGACCGATCCGGTTCCCACTTCACCCAGAGCCCATTAAGGGATGGGGAAGGAAAACAGCATGTGGCTCCTGCCTGTGTACCCGCAATGGGTACCTCAACCTTAACAACACCGCCGACAAAGTGGGGTGAGAAGGGAGCATGCTGGGGGCCCTGTTATGGGCCCTCTTTTCTTCCATCCGACCTAGTCAGCAGCTGCTGCTGACCAAGCTGTGGAGCTATGCGTGGATGTCTGCCTCCTTCGCACAAAGCATAAAAACTGAGGAGCCCGTGAGCACGGGGGGTGTATAGGCAGAAGGGGAGGGGCTTTACACTTTTAGTGTAATACTTTGTGTGGCCTCCGGAGGCATAGCTATACACCCAATTGTCTGGGTCTCCCAATGGAGCGACAAAGAAATCAAATTTTGGCACAAGCTCCATTTGCATACTTTTTAACCTTGTTCAAAGAAACATCTAATTTTTAAGGAGGTATATGATTCTTGGGGTCTGTGTGCACTGGGAAATTTGTATATCTTAAGTAAAATCTGCACCCTCTGGCAGAAATCCGCAACCGCGGCAAAAAACGCACCCAAAATTCGCACCCAATTTTACCGTGGTTTGTGTGCGGTTTTTCCACAGGTTGGTCCCTGCAGTTTTTAACCAATATCTATGGCAAAACCGCAGGTACCTGCGGATAAGAAGTGACATGCTACTTCTTTTTGCTGCACAGATTCTGCAGCAAAACCAGTAGGGGGGGGGGGGGGAATGCAGCGTGCGCACAGCATTTGGATTTCTCATAGATTTTGCTGGGGAAGGACTGCAGGAAGGTTATGAACAAAAACTGCACCAATTCTGCAGCAAAAGACACGGCAAATCTACTTTAACATTGATGGTCTATACTTAGGATTGGTCATCAATGACTGATCGGCTGGGGTACAACATCCGGCACCGCTGCCAATCAGCTGTTCTGTGCTGCCACCGGCAGCAGGAAGTGCGCAGCTCCGAAACTGCCCTGTCATTGGATAGTGGCCAAGGCCGGGAACTGCACATCCGCCTTGTATTCAAACCAATAGGAGGTGGATGTGCAGTACCTGGCTGCAGCCGCCATCAGAAGACGGGGCAGTTACACGAAGAGTTTCTATCAGGTCCCTACCATACTCCATGTTATGTCCTGCAATTGAAAATCAACTTAAATAAAAGCTTTAAAAGCCCAGAAAACGATGCAGCCCTCCTCCAAATTACTGACAACAGCAAAGAAACCATTATGAGAACTATAACACTTTAGCAACGCACCAACACTAGTGTCGTAGCTTGTATCTGTTGGATCCCAATGCAAAATCTACAAGAGAGCCCGCAACGGTCACTGATCTTTAGTAGTTATGGTTCTCTAATATGAGCCCCCTAGGCTCCAGGGCTCGGAAGCAACTACAACCCCTGAACGCCCACCTCAGACCCTGCACACGAAATACCAGTTGTGTTCAGAGGATCTTTTTTTTTTCCCAATACTAAAAGACGGTAGGGATGAAAAAAGTAGGGCAACAAAAAAACCTTCAGCCTGCCTACATGGTGATTGACAATGCTGAAAAGAATATATTATAGAAGAGAAGAAATGGGTGGGTATAAATACAAAATTTAAGGCACTAGTTTGCCAATACCAAAAGCCTGCCCATATCACAACCCGCCTGGGATGTTGTGACACATACTGGACAACTGTATGGCTTTGTGGGTCTTAGTGGGGTTTTTTTGTATGTTTTTTAGTGCAGTTTAGTCACAAAACGGCAGCAAATCAAAGTCAATGAGAAACCCGAATTGTAGCGCACATGTTGAGTTTTATTTGCCTTGCAGATTAAGGCTATGTGCACACGTTGCTTTTTTGTGTGCTTGTTTTCTGCACATAAAGCATGTTTAGGCAGGAAAAAAGCAGCTTGCGTTTGCACGAGGCAGAGAAGGGAATCACTTATTTCGCCCTGGTGATAGGGTCCCTGTAATGCAATCAAAGGGAACAGATTGCGGTCATCATAACCCTGGGTCGTCACCATGACAACCCCGGGTTACTGAGCTATGGAAAGCGTCACACACCTTGCTGCATGCATGGTGTGTGAGGCAAAGTGCTGTTCTATAATCCCCTGTAGTGATAAAGCATTGCAGGGGATTATAGAAACGCAGGAAATAAATGCAGAAACAATGGACATGCTGCTTCTTTCAGCAAGAAAATCTGCAAGGAAAAAAGAAGTATCATGTGCACATCAAGTCAGGATTCTCAGACTTTGCTGGGATGCGTTTTTCCTTACATCATTGATTAAAATCGGAGGGGAAAAAAAAAAAACCAGCCCAAAAAAAACAGTGTGCACAAAGCCTTAAGGCCCCGGTTACACGCAACGACGTATCTAACAATATATCGCCGGGGTCACGGATTCAGTGATGCACATCCGGCATCCTTTGCGACGTTGTTGCGTGTGACAGCAAGGAGCGACCGTTAACGATGGAAAATACTCACCAAATCATCCATCGTTGACACGTCGTTCCTTTTCAAAAAATTGTTGATTGTTGAGCATGCAGGTTGTTCGTCGTTCCCGAGGCATCACACATCGCTACGTGTGACACCTCGGGAACGACGAACTACAGCTTACCTGCGGCCGCCGGCAATGAGGAAGGAAGGTGGTGGGCGGGATGTTACGTCCCGCTCATCTCCGCCCCTCCACTTCTATTGGGCGGTCGCTTAGTGACGCTGTTGTGACGCCGCACGAACTGCTCCCTTCGAAAGGAGGCGGTTCGCCGGCCACAGCGACGTCGGTAGACAGGTAAGTCCGTGTGATGGCTCCTAACGATATTGTGCGCCACGGGCAGCAATTTGCCTGTGACGCACAACCGACGGGGGCGGGTGCTTTCACCAGCGACATCACTAGCGAAAATCTGGAGCATGTCATTTTTTTCTGCGTTTTCACCTGCATTTTCCACCATTGAAAGCAATAAAAAATGCATTCAAAAGATGCATCGAAAACGCAGCAAAAATGAGCATTTTTTTTAGGCTGCGCTGTTCCTGCAAAGAGATGCAGACATGTATACACCATTACTCTTTCATTAACCCACTAGGAGAAGACAATGACTTTCCTTCACTTCTCAATTTCAAAAACACGTGTATTTCATCTGCATTCATCTTCCGTAAGTGATGGAAAGCTTTTCTAGAACTGTACACCACATATGGCTATCAGCTGTGTGAACGGTACTGAAGTGAACACGCTATAGGGCCATTTCTTTATATAGTTCATCTTCCTAGGTATACAGCTTTCGGTGGGTGCACCTGGGACCCATTACTGGACCTCCAAAGACCCTTTGATGTTAAGTGAGCAGGAATCTGTCACAAGGAGGGAAAGGTACATTTTTAAACATACTGTTGACTTAAAAGCTCAACCCCTGTTAGACCAATGTGCATATGATATTTAACATGTAAACCGGCTGACTGCATCTAATCTAGTATTCACTGTTTATACAAAGGATTGGAAATACCGCCATCATATCCATATACACTGCAAATCTCATTTACAGTCCTGACAAAATAATGGAAACTTCTGTTCTGGCTTTTCAAAAAAGGCATTTATAGGAGTTTGACTTCTTTTATACTACTATCAGATAACTCCTTCAATCAAGTCAACCTCTAACGAATACCACGCCTACTTCAATTGAGAGGTGATTACCTCACCCATTGCGGTACCCAATAGTTCCATAGTAAAATCCCCTCATGATATTTCAAAACTACACACAAACATACAATAACTATGGTAGTGAAACGTTCTACGCTGATCTAAGAGGAATTTGCTTTTAAAACGTTATAATATAATATATAAGACTTAGACTGGCACACCTTGTATGCTTTTTTAGTGAAATCCTTTATTTATTCATTCCCATGCACGGGAGGGAATCATAGTTACGCGTTTCTGCTTGATTATGTTCTATTTGAGAAAGGCTTGTGCTCAACCTAAAACGCGTTAGGCTAGGTTCACACTTCCGTTAAATTGTATCAGTCACAATCCGCTGCTCTGGTAAACAACGAAATCCGTTTAGCGGATTCCCTTGTTCCCATAGACTTGTATGGAGAGGCGGATTGTGACTGATGATGCTGCGTTGCACCCTCCGCCTGACTGATCAGTCGTGGAACGACTGACCGTGGGGCGGAAGGAACGCAGCCTGTAACGTTTTTTCAGCAGCACAATCCGTAGGATTTCACTGCGCATGCTCTCTCTGGCTCCCTGCACCCGTAACCAGGATACACATCGGGTTACCAAGCAATGCGCTTTGGTTAGTTACCCGATATTTACACTGGTTACGTGTGCAGGGAGCCAGCGCTAAGTGGTGTATGCTGCTAACCAGTATAAATATCGGGTAACCAAGCAAAAAGTGCTTTGCTTTTAGTTACCTGATATTTACCCTGGATACGTGTGCAGGGAGGCCGGCACTGCCCCACTGGGCTCCGCCCCCTCCCGCACTCAGCATGTACACACACACAATCGCTCACTCACTCACCTGTCCCCAGCCCTGCAGTCCCCGCGGCACTGACGTCCTCAGCACCACGGCCCAGCTCAGCTCCACCCACCTCGAACTCCGCCCCCTCACACAACGGAGTCAGAGAATGAATTCTGTTCTTTGTCATCCGTTGTGCAACGCATGTGACTGATGCAAAACAACGGAAATGTGAACCTAGCCTTAATGTGACATCTTCCCATGCATGGCATAGAACAAATAAAGGATTTGACTTAAAAAGAATACAAGGAGTGCCAGTCTATTTCTTCATTTGGATAATGGATGCCTTCCATAGACCTGAGCATCATCTACTTTTGAGAGCCGCCTGGAACTTTTAGGCATTTCCCTTCATGTCAGTCCCACAAAGACAAGAGGATATAGAGAATCTAATATGTTCCGTGGCATTTTACCATGAGAGTAAATGCTCAATTCATATGTAGACTACACCAATGTACAAATCAAAGTTTGTAAAATGGAAGATTAGGAGAAAATGAGGTTTTATTAGTGTGAGACGTAGATCAGGAGAGAAAACTGTCAGTCATTACAAGTTTCACACTGGTAATGCCCACTTTAATTTGCAATAAGCTCTGGAGGCAGATTCTCAGGGAGATCTATGTCCGACCCATAGTATGTAAATGAGCTGTTAAGATCTAAGAACAATGAATTTCTCTGGATAAAGACATTGGATCACAGATATCAAGGTATCATTTTATTCAGCATCTTATGACTTGCATGGCCATATAGACCGCTTAAGAGGGTTGATCCTACTGAGGCTTTATCTTTAATAAATAGTATATACAAGAACTGTCACAGGAATGGCTGGTGTGCACAATAAGACATTGGTCAATATGAGAGAGGGGGGCATCTCCTCAGGAGAGAGGGGGGCATCTCCTCAGGAGAGAGGGGGGCATCTCCTCAGGAGAGAGGGGGGCACCTCCTCAGGAGAGAGGGGGGCACCTCCTCAGGAGAGAGGGGGGCACCTCCTCAGGAGAGAGGGGGGCACCTCCTCAGGAGAGAGGGGGGCACCTCCTCAGGAGAGAGGGGGGCACCTCCTCAGGAGAGAGGGGGGCACCTCCTCAGGAGAGAGGGGGCACCTCCTCAGGAGAGAGGGGGCACCTCCTCAGGAGAGAGGGGGCATCTTCTCAGGAGAGAGGGGGCATCTTCTCAGGAGAGAGGGGGGATCCCCTCAGGAGAGAGGGGCATCCCCTCAGGAGAGAGGGGCATCCCCTCAGGAGAGAGGGGCATCCCCTCAGGAGAGAGGGGGATCCCCTCAGGAGAGAGGGGGATCCCCTCAGGAGAGAGGGGGATCCCCTCAGGAGAGAGGGGGATCCCCTCAGGAGAGAGGGGGATCCCCTCAGGAGAGAGGGGGATCCCCTCAGGAGAGAGGGGATCTCCTCAGGAGAGAGGGGATCTCCTCAGGAGAGAGGGGATCTCCTCATGAGAGAGGAGGTAGAATTTCAAAAAAGGATTATGATCTTTCCATCTTTTTCCCTAGAGAAATGTAAATCACACTTTTTTAAAGAAACCGAACCCCATTATATAGAATTCTGAAATACGCCTTAGAGGAACTCTAAATCGAGAATAAAATGCATAAATTAAAGCAATATACGGTTTATTCTCGCTGTCAGTTAAGGCTTGTTCACACGTTGCATTTTTGCTACGAGTTTTTCAAGGATGGGGGGGGACCCACTGTGGTTTACATTATCAGAAAGGTGAATGAGATTTTTCTGACAACAATTTGGTTTTTGGTGCAGAAAAATCTACTGCAAATACTCAACATGTGAACACGTCCTTGGTCTGTAGCATTTTCTGCATGATCCTGAAACATTCTTCAGTCTTATAGAAAAGGGCTATGGTGCATTTACACCAGTAAATAATCGACAAACCTAATCCATAGGAACACTCGTTCCCAATTAACCGTGTGTGTGAGCAATGCAAGCAGTCACTGACAAACAAGCAAAACGCTCATATACGATAGGGAAAAAATAAAATCATTATGGGCAGCACATACGCCCATGCAAATATGGGGACAGAATCAGTCTGTACTGATCATTGTTACTTGGCCTGTGCAAACAGAGCAGAAAACCAGTGCCGATTATCTAGTGCAGAGTTCATTCGTGTAGTGAGGAGACAAAAATCGATCAATTTACTTGTCCTATTAATCTCCTGCTGATTAGTATGATCTTTGACTGGCTAAAGCCTCGCCCTACCCATCTAACTAACTTGCGATCGTTGTCCTAAAGTGAGTAGGGCAGAGGGGAGAGGCTTCTGCTGCAGCCATACAGTATGAGACAAAATGAAAGACTGGATTAGGGGTGGAACTGTTGTGCTTTTTTAAATGCATTTTTAAAAATGGAACCAGTCAGGTTTTTCCCAGATAAGCAAGCCCTTATATACAACATTCTAGAATATTCTATATAAGGGCTCACTGGTGGTGGCCGCAGCTCAGAAGGGAAAACCTGGTGACCGGTTCCCTTTAAAGAACTAATAATTGATCAAACTAAGGATTTCTAAGCCACTTTGGATACATGCCAGTTATTAGTTTTTCCAATGCTGCTCGCTTCCACACGAGGTAAATAGCGCTGACTACATTGTGCCAGTAATCGCCATCAGTACAGGTGCACAATACCTGCCATCATGCACCCGCAGATGACGCTGCATCAAAGGTCTCAGTGACTGTCAGGTATCACATACCCATCCTATAAGGACATTTCCCCAATGTTGAAAGAAGTAACACTGGAGAACAATTAGATGCACCAGTTGTAGAACTGCGGCTGGCACAGGAGTAGATTAAGACCCTATTTATTCTACAAGAACACTCCGCCAATCAAAGAGCTTTTCCGTCCTGTTACAACCGTATATACTCGAGTATAAACCTACCCAAGTATAAGCAGAGGCACCTAATTTTTCCACAAAAAACTGGCAAGACTTATTAACTCGAGTAGAAGCCTATGGTGGGAAATGCAGCAGCTAATGGTAGTAATGTTCCCCACATGGTCTCCTGTAGTAATGTGCCCCACATGGTCTCCTGTAGTAATGTGCCCCACATGGTCTCCTGTAGTAATGTGCCCCATATAGTCTCCTGTAGTAATGTGCCCCCTATTGTCTCCTGTAGTAATGTGCCCCACATGGTCTCCTGTAGTAATGTGCCCCACATGGTCTCCTGTAGTAATGTGCCCCACATGGTCTCCTGTAGTAATGTGCCCCACATGGTCTCCTGTAGTAATGTGCCCCACATGGTCTCCTGTAGTAATGTGCCCCACATGGTCTCCTGTAGTAATGTGCCCCACATGGTCTCCTGTAGTAATGTGCCCCCTATTGTCTCCTGTAGTAATGTGCCCCCTATTGTCTCCTGTAGTAATGTGCCCCATATGGTCTCCTGTAGTAATGAGCCCTCTAGTAATGTGCCCGAGCCTTTAGCAACGTTCTCATTCCGGTCCCTTTCTTATCCCCTATTATGCCGTTGTGTACACACACACACACACACACACACACACACACACACACACACACACACACACACACACACACACACACACGTATTCTTACCTGTCCTCTGTTGCCACAGTGTCCTCTTATCTGCTTCTTGCGGACCGTAGGCACACAGACCCCCTCGGTGATTGCAGCCGGAGCAGGGGCCACTGCTGTTGTTGTCAGCACTTTACTTCACTTGAATGCTTTGCGGTGCCGGCAATAGCAGTGGCATCTGCAATGGCCGCGATCACCAAGGGGTCTATGTTCCTGCGGTCTGCAAGAAGTAGGTATAGGACGGACACTGCTGGAACAAAGGACAGGTGAGAATAATTTTTTGTGGGACCAGAGTATAAGCCTAGAGGGGCGTTTTCAGCATAAAATAATGGCTGAAAAACTCAGCTTTTATTCGAGTATATATGTTATATCTGGAAGCCATCCTTACTAAATTAATGAACAAAAAAATAAGCCAAACTTGCGCATCACTCGAGGACGGCTGCGCCCATAGTAGCCACCAGTGACGGCGGCGTTCCAATGTGGCCACAGCACAGGCAATGCTGGGGAGCCAGGGGAAAGCTTGGCTGGCAAATATGGATTGCCCCATATGTTAACTTGGCAGAAAACCCCTTTAAATAAACATTTCTCCAGATACGGAATCACAATCTGGTTATTTGTCAGATTTTCCAGAACAAGCAGGATCAGAAATAAGACATATCTGCAAACACTACATAGGAAGAAAAATAAATAGAAAAGCTCCCATATGGGGACACTGGGGAGGGACATCTCTGAAATGCTGCTAATAAAACTAAAGTTCTGTAAACTTTTAAGTATATAAATTGTTACCCAAGCAGTGGAGGCCACAAATCAGCAGGCCACGGTGCAGAGGAGCCGTCCTAGCGTGCTCATTGCTCGTAACGACCATTTTATTGCCTTCAAACCCATTTAGATTTTCCAAGAAACTTTTAAAACAACACACATAAAAGTTGGCGTGCATTACCCGCAGGGGCGCAGAGCGCGGCTCCCGGGAGCGACATAGGATTGGGATTAGAAATGCTGTGGTCAGAGCTAAGTACTGTATGAGTCCTGCTCCAGCTCTCAGTAGCAATTAGCTAGCGGCAAGCAGGACTGTTAGCCATCACCGTGCCGGGGCGGGCGGGCGGACAGCTTATTCCTAACATGGTTCTTTTTACCTTCTTTTTCAGCGACTGCTCAATTTCTTGCAGCTGGGTGCGCGAGCTGCGCTCGATGACAGTCACTTTGCTGTACTCCTGTTTTTTGTTAAGCCTGTTCTTCCAGTCTTCCTCCCCGCTCTTCTTCAGCAGAGCCAGCCTAAGAAGGAATAATATGCCACATTGTTTGGGAGACATTCTCAGCGAGTCATGTAGTCCACATGGAGCCAAAAGAATATTGCACTATGGTTTTTGGACAGTAACAGTAAAGGATATTCTACTCTGAAAAAGCAATTGTCTAGACCCCCTCCCCACCACCACCCTCACTGGCATTTGGTTTTATGCTATGCAACAGAATTTAGGCAATGTAAGCGGATTGTAGTGCCATCTCACACTTCAAGACCCCACCCTTCTTGTGCTATGGGCAAAGAGTGGCGCCAAAGGTCAAGTATGGGAGGGCATTGAGGGTGCAGCGCCCTCCATCCAAAAAAACGAGCCGTCTGATGAGGGAGGCTACAGAAATCCAACTTCCTACCACTATTGATAGCTGATACATTTACAAAGATCTAAAACCAGAAAATATTAAAATAGGTATTCCAGTATATCACCCATTTTTTTGGATAGGAGATATGCTAAATTGGTGGCACTGGTATCTGTGCCAGACTGGGTGTCCAGTGTCGCCCCCCTGTGGTCTTCATCAGTGCCATAGCTGGGTGCATGACCAACTCTATTAGGCTGCTTTCACACATCAGTTTTTTGGCATCAGGCACGATCCGGTGACAAAACTGATGCGACAGATCTGGCGAAAAAACGGATCAGTTGCATCCGTTTTTTCCATCAGTTCCTTCAGTTTTTTGACAGATCCGGTGTGATTCTGAGCATGCTCAGTTCAAAAAAACGGATCCGGTGGCCGGATCCGTTTTTTCCCGCATTATGCATAGGCTTCCATTATAAAACACGCCGTACGGCGCCGGATCCTGCGCGATCCGTTTTTTTTGCCGGACACAAAAACGTTCACTTCAACGTTTCATCCGGCCGCCGGACAAGTAAATGTTACCGGATCAGGCAAAAAACGGATGAAATGCAAGGCCATCCGGCACAATCCGGCGCTAATGAAAGTCTATGGGGGAAAAAACACGGATCCGGCGGAAACAGACGCCGGATCCGTTTTTTTCATGTTTTTGCCGGATTGTGCCTGATGGCAAAAAACTGATGTGTGAAAGCAGCCTTAATCTCTTGACTGCAGTTTTGGTGCTGAATCTAGAAAACTGCTAGATTGGTGTGGGGCCCACCTACAGTACCCCCCATTGGATTCTAGAACAGGAGGGGGTCTATGTTGCCATTTTCTTCTAAACGACCACAGTCAAGGGAAACTAACAGAGTTGTGCATGTCAGTCATGGAGAATTAAAGGAGAGTTGTATACACCCTGCAAAGACCACAGTTATGGAGTATTAAAGGGAACCTGTCACCAGATTTGGCGACTATAAGCTGCGGCCACCCCCAGTGAGCTCTTTTATACAGCATTCTAACATGCTGTATATAAGAGCCCAGGCCGCTGTGTAGAACGTAAAAATGACTTTATAATACTCACCTAAATGGTCGGGGTGGTGCAGACTGGTCAGATCGGTGTCTCCGTTCTCCGGCCACCTTTGTCCTCCTTTTTCTGAAGCCTGGGTACATTATTGCTCCTACGTCATCATACTAGCCGGCATTGAGGTCATGTGCAGGCGCACTACAATACTTTGATCTGCCCTACTAAGGGCAGATCAAAGTGCACCTGTGCGGGACCTCAATGCCGGCGTGTGCGCATGACGTAGGATGTGTAATGCACCCGGGCTTCAGAAAAAGGAGGACAAAGATGGCTGAAAGAGGAGGCGCCGGTACAGGAGGATGGAGGCGCCCATCTCAGTCTGCACCACACCGACCCTTAGGTATTATAAAGTGATTATTACATTCTACACAGCGGCCTGGGCTCTTATATACAGCATGTTAGAATGCTGTATATACGAGCCTACTGGTGGTGGCTGCAGCTTATAGTCACCAAATCTGGTGACAGATTCCCTTTAAAGGAGTTGCGTATGTGCCTCGCAAAAGACCACAGTCATGAACTAAAGGAGTTGTACATGTGCTCCACAAAAGACCACAGACAGGGTGAATTAAAGACGTTGTGCATGTACCCTGCAAAAGATCACAGTCAGGGGGAATTAAAGGACTTGTGCATGTGCCCTGCAAAAGATCACAGTCTGGGAATTAAAGGACTTGTGCATGTGCCCTGCAAAAGACCACAGTCAGGGGGAATTAAAGGACTTGTGCATGTGCCCTGCTTCTCTAATCAAACTCTACAGCAGTGGGACACGAGACGCATATTACGGCCGCAGATGCCCACACTGATCTAACATTCATCCTGGAATCCCCATTTAACACAGTACCCCATCACATGAGACAATGATGATCAACAATTAGACACAAAATCGTAGAAAACACGGCACATTTACACCATGTTAAACGTTTTGCGGACATCTGAGATGGAGGGTGAAATACAGTCATCTACCGAGTCCAGAGACTACTTACATGTTAACAGATTAGATCTCAGACCCTGAAAAGTTCTAAAAAAAGGAGACAAACTCATTGTATCCCCAGGGGCTGTCAAGGAAGATAAGAACGTTGCGTCACAACACATAATAGGAGCCTGGCAGCTTGGCTTTTATAGTGTGTACGATCCAAGGGACTAAGTGTAATGAGAAACATATGATTCAGACTAGAAGATGAGTCCCAGTCCCTCGGCTCAGCCTCACCGGGGGTTCACCAAGTGCAGGACACGGTCCTGACCGCAGAATACAGCGCTCAGTAATGGATCCGCTCCTATAGTCTGATCATCAGATCTATATAATGGAACCCTATAGTTACGCGTTCAGTCCATTTACAGATATTAATACTGAATTAAGAGCCGGAGAGAATCTATCATGTAAATGTATGCAATCATTATACGTTACCCACACCCAGTGCGTAAAGTAAAGGAGGTATTCTCAGTACCAGGGGGTGTTCTAATTTAATGTCATGCACTAAACAATGACTTTATGTGGATTTTATAGAATAATGATTACCTGTCTCGGATGGACATGGCTTTGCCAGAGATGTCAAGTTCTTCCTCTGAATGGGCGTCGGAAGCCGGGGAAAGGTCAGGGGTCCTCTCCGGGGTCTCGTTCTCTTCTAGCTCGGATGACTGTGGTCTGCTGAATCCCTCAGGCGAAGTGTGAGAAACTGCTTGTGATGCTGCGGCGGTGCCAAGAGGTTCAGAGGCCGGCTCCACAATCTCTGCTTATTGTGAAGAAAAGCCCAGCATTAGTGAGCAGTCACATGGCCCGCAGACTCCTACTTGTATACCTCTCCCCCTCCTCCTATTACAGCCTCGCTCCACCGCTGTAATCTGCCAGCTGAGCTCATCCCCTTGGTTACACATGTGTTTCCTAAAAAAATGATACCAATTCTGGACCCTGGAATGGAAACCTAGCCCCGAGCTGCCCTCCACCCCACAACTGATGCCGTCCATCCTCTCTGAGCGTCCAGTGCACCCACCTCTCCCCGGCATATACATAGCAGCAGCACAATCCTCTACGAGCGACCGGTACACCCACCTGTCCCCAACATATACATATCAGTAGCACAATCCTCTCCGAGCGTGTGGTGCACCCACCTCTCCCCGGCATATACATAGCAGCAGCACAATCTTCTCCGAGTGTCCGGTGCACCCACCTCTCCCCGGCATATACAGATCAGCAGCAGAATCCTCTCCGAGTGTCCGGTGCACCCACCTCTCCCCGGCATATACATATCAGCAGCACAATCCTCTCCGAGTGTCCGATGCACCCACCTCTCCCCGGCATATACATAGCAGCAGCACAATCCTCTCCGAGTGTCCGGTGCACCCACCTCTCCCCGGCATATACAGATCAGCAGCACAATCCTCTCCGAGCGTCCGGTGCACCCACCTCTCCCCGGCATATACAGATCAGCAGCACAATCCTCTCCGAGCGTCTGGTGCACCCACCCCTCCCCGGCATATACAGATCAGCAGCACAATCCTCTCCGAGTGTCCGGTGCACCCACCTCTCCCCGGCATATACAGATCAGCAACACAATCCTCTCCGAGCGTCTGGTGCACCCACCCCTCCCCGGCATATACAGATCAGCAGCACAATCCTCTCCGAGTGTCCGGTGCACCCACCTCTCCCCGGCATATACATATCAGCAGCACAATCCTCTCCGAGTGTCCGGTGCACCCACCTCTCCCCGGCATATACAGATCAGCAGCACAATCCTCTCCGAGTGTCCGGTGCACCCACCTCTCACCGGCATATACATATCAGCAACACAAATGCATAATGCTGTGAGCTGCAAACAATTCATAGGAAGGAAAATGCTTCTGAACGAGAACCGAATGAGTCATTGGAGGTGGCACCTTCCATAACCTTTCCCTCAGGGCACCGGGGCAGGACGGCCACATTGTTACAAGGCACAGGATGTTGTTAACCTGTGAGACAAGACTGACAGGCGAAGGGCTCACCGCTCCCTATATGACTGTTGATCCGGAAGGAATTTTATAAGAAATGTTCCATTGGGAACTTGCACTTATTCCTGCACGTTTTTACTCCCATATCATATTGTGGGGAGGCTAGGAGTGAAGGAAAAGAAACGATCTTTTTGTCCAGTAATAGCGCCACCCTTGTTTATTGGCAGTTTCTGGTATTACAGCTCAGACAAATTTAAAGGAGTAAACGTCATTTTAGTTTTTATGTCATAAATTAATATTATGCATGAGAATATGAAACTTTGTAATATATCTCATCAGGGAAATCTGCTTTGATCCCCTCCTGCACTGATCTTTTACGCATTTCATAGGTAAAATCTGTGTTCAGTGAAGACCGATTTTCCCATTAGGCTCTGTGCACACAGTGCGTTTTTAGATGCAGATTTGGTGCAGATTGTGGTACAAATCTTCATGTCTATCCAAATGCCAGCAAACTCAATGAGAATTCTGCACGTTGCTTTTTTATATCCTTGCAGATTTAGTGCAGAAAATAATCTGCAGCATGTCAATTGTTGGGGCGTTTTTTCCCCCTGCATTTTTAGCCCTTTCACCCATAGACTTCATTAAAGAAAAACGCATGGCACAAAAAACGCCATGGCTTTTTTGGTGCGTTTTCTGCTAGAAGGTGCAGATTTGATGCAGACAAGGTCTGCACCAAATCCGCAAAGTGCGCACAAAGGAGATGACAGTTGGTGCTTTTGAAATTCAAATTTTCAAAAACATCATGAGTTCCAACTGTCATCTCCCATCTCAGTAATGGGAAAATCTGTTTTATCTAAAAAGGTCAGATTTTATCTAGGACCTAAAAAGTTAGGGAGTATGAAAGATCAGTCCCGGAGGTGAAAGAAAGCAGATTTCCCTTGTGAGGTATATTGCAAAGTTTATTATTGTCACATGTACAATTAATTAAAAAATAAAAAAATAAAAAATTACGGTTGTCTTTAAGTCCTGTACAATTGCTTTAAACGAATTTCTAAAATTATGTCCCCCAATATATTATTACTAATGGATGCCCCCCGGCAAGGTAATAACTGCCTTTTATCACTATCTATATGCAATTACATATTTAAAAAGGTCCGTGGAGCCTCTGTTAGGAGTCTCGACACGGAAAATAGGCAGATATCCGTCCGGGAAGGACCTAGCCAAGGAGTAACTTTTTAGGAGACCACCATATTAAGTGGCTCTTATAGTCAATATCTAAATCTTTGACAAGTTTAAAGATATGACAAGGGAAATATCAAGGCCAGGGATCCATCCACAGACAGCTGTTTCGGGGTATTGCCCCTCATCAGTGTGGAGTAGGATTCTGGCCAGGTGGGAGCAATGCCTAGTAGACCAGCAAGACAAAGCAATCACTGATCTCAGAGAGACCAGCCAGAGACAACACTGCCAGCAGCCAGTGAGGGCGCTCAACACAGTGAAATCTTAGGTGCATTGCCCCCTGGGAAGTATGCAAATCAAAAAAGGTCCGTGGAGCCTCTGTTAGGGGTCTCGACACGGCAAATAGCCAGATATCCCTCCGGAAAGGACCTAGCCATGGAGTGGCTCTTTTTAGGCAATGCACCTAGGATTTCATGGTGTTGAGCGCCTTTGCTGGCTGCTGGCAGTGTTTTCTCTGGCTGGTCTCCCCGAGATCAGTGATTGTTTTGTATTATATATAGATTGTGAGATTATAATTATACTACATTTTAACTTGCCAATTACTGGCAAGTGACAGACCGGGCACACCTTTTATCATGCCCACTGCAGATGGTCATTATTATTTTAGGGGTTGGTATGGTTTAGTACATACAGAAGTAGTAGGGGTTATTTAAAAGGGGACTGTCTGGATCAGACAACCAGCTATAGGTCTCCATTTTTCTAAAAGGTGTTGTAACCGTGTTATTCGTAGATAGGACATGCAGTGCATGAGGCCATTGAAATGCCGGTGCTATCTATTTTAAAAGGAACCGGTCACCTTCAAAAGTGCCATTTATTTGAAGATATAGATTCAATTTACCTGCAGATTAGTCCTATATCAGGTTTGCAAGGCTTTCTGGAACATCGGCTATAGGGAGAAAACTAAGTTAAATTCTCCCTGCAGCTGCTTGCTTCCAGTCATTGGTGCAGGAAGGTGTAAGGGTATGTACAGATATTATTTGGCTGCAGACATTTTTGCATCTCTTGCAGGAAAAACGCAGGGTAAAAATTAGTGTTTTTGATGCCTTTTTTGCATGTATTTTTCATTGCTTTCAAATGGTGAAAAACACAAGCAAAACCACTGAAAGAACCGAGATGCTGCGGATTTTCTGCACCAAATCTGCATGAAAAAAAACTCAACATGTGCACTATACTTAAGGTTTCTCATTGACTTTGAGGGCATAAGGATTTGTAGTTTTGTGACCAAACTACACTAAAAATGCATCAAAAACACAATACAAAGCACTGTGTGCATTGTGCAAACAGCATAACAGTCACTACTCACACATGTGCTACACTCATTCCCCAGCACATTGACAGCTTGCACTGTTGCATGTGTGCACAGCATAAGGTCAATCAACTTGCTGCAGACTGATTAACAGGCCATACAGTATGGTAAGTGTTAAGTTTTCCTGCACGACAATAATGACTAAGCAGGCAGCTGCAGGCAAAACAACTTCATTTTTCTCCCTGCAGCTGCTGCTTGGGTAAGCCTGCCAGACATGATATACATGCCATTTACCTGCGGATTACTCCTATATGTGCAGATAAATAGCATTTTTTGGGAAGGGACAGGTTTTTTTTTTATTTTTTTAAGATAGAAAGGACGGTTCTGATCAGAAGACCCTCCAATATGCCCATACCCGTACTACAGCATGGCAGCATGGTGAGGCCTATACTTTCAAACTAGATCACCATTTTGATGTAGAAACACATAAAACGGTTATATAAACCAGATGTTATTGTATCTCAGCACAAAAGATATAGCCAGAGAGCTAAATTGTGGAGTCGCACTGCGTCATCACATCGAATGATTATCGTTGTGCGCTCCCGTTCCAGTGCAAAAAAAAATAAAAATGTTTGATTTTTGGTTGCAGGACATGTGCCTCTGCCCCATACACTCCATGTAAGCACAAACAAGTTGTATGACAGCAAACCACACATTTGTTTAGATGTGCAAACTTGAGATTTATGGTAAAGTCCCTGCCAAACTTTGACACAGGGTGCAAAAAACAGCACTGTTAACACTCCCCTTCAGCTCCTGAGGTCAGTGTGTACTGCCAAATATATCAGTGATGTGATAGAATAGTCATTAGTGATGAGCGGGCACTACCATGCTCGGGTGCTCCGTACTCGTACCTAGTGATGAGTGAGCACTACCATGCTCGGGTGCTCAGTGCTCGTAACTAGTGATGAGCGGGCACTACCATGCTCGGGTGCTCCGTACTTGTAACGAGCAGTTGGGTGCTCGGATGGGTGCGACTCGAGTGCCCAAGTATACTGGAACGCAATGGGGAACTCAAGCATTTTTCTGGGAAACTTTCCAGCGAAATGCTTAAGTTCCCCATTGACTTCCATTATGCTCAGAACTCAACTCGCACCGATCCGAGCAGCCAACTGTTCCTAACGAGTACCGAGCACCCGAGCATGGTAGTGCCCGCTCATCACTAATAGTATTAAGTGCAATGCATGTGGATACAAGGCTAGTGATGGATTGGATATAGTGTGGGCTTCCTAAATTGCAGCTTACAGATAAGTCCTAACTGTGAACTCTCCAATCGACAGCAGAGACCGGAAACTTCAATCTGAAGGAAACACTGCGTTTGCCACTAGGGGGCGCAAATCAAACAGATGAAGGAGTCAAAGCGCTTGTCAGTTCTGACCCCGATCCTTAAAATCCAGTGGCCTGAGGACACAATTACCCTCATTGCCTGTACATTGTGTATTACTAATTCATCCTTCCACATACGGCTCAGTGACTGCAACGCGACACTTTAGACCTTGGTAAAAAAAAAAAACACTGCTGCACCCGTACGACAAAGTAATTATTGGGAAACCATACAGCACAGATGAGAATAGTCTACCCCAGGTCAATTTTTGGACATACACTGGGTGTCAAGGTATGCTGGGAGTTGTAGTTCTGCAACCCCTCAAATAGGTTGCAGACCACTGGAATAGAGATTTCACGTAAAGGGGTATTCCCGTCTCCAAGAGCCAATCCCAAAATGTAGTAGGTGCAATAATAATATTAGCAAATACCTCCAATTAGACATGTAGTATAGTTCTCCTGATTTAGCCATGTCTCTTACCTCATGTGCAGGGCATTGCAGCTTTCGTATCCATGGTTATAACCACTCAGTTATTAGTGGTCATAACCAGGAAGCTGCAATGCCCTGCACATGAGGTAGATTGAACTTCACTCTGGTGCTGATGCTTCAAGGGTCCCTGCCGGTCTCTGTTCACCAAACTCCAGACATGACGCGTTAATGAATTAACACAAAAGCGGTCCTTATATATATGGACACTCCCATTTTACAGTAATATCAACAATTGAAAAAATTATATTGTATACTCAGGACTGTTTGCTCCTTTTTGAAAAAATGATTTCACAAAGTTTTTTCAATTGTTGATATGACGCGTTAATGGTCGCCTCGACAGTCCGTGGGGATTGCTGCTAGCATGGAAGTGTCAGCACACGAGAGTGGGAGGGAAAGGCACTGCTACTACTGTCACTGGGATCTGTAATGCAGGACCTACAGACTTCTGAGGAGCAGTGATGAACCTCTGTTTACAAGACTTTAGCCTGGCGGTTTCTTTCTTTTCGACAAGTCTGTAAAGGCAAATCTGCAGTTATTTCGTCATTCCTGGACATTATCACTCAGCAGATGACTAATCCTGTATCTTACATAAAACGGAGGTTTTTAAACTAAGCGCATAGGCAAAAAAAAGCATAAGTATACCCTAAGAAATCCATCAATGTCCTTTAAAAACAATCCTTTAGAGAGCGGAGCCTGACATTCTGATTTCCAAACTTTAAGGTGTTTCCCTGTTGTTAGAACAATGCAATGCGTCCAGGACAATGAGCAACGCGGATGTCATACTGCCGGCACGCTCTGCACTGGGATCAAAGTCCAGGATATAAAGCCAGATTGTGTCAGCGACAGCGGTAACTATGCTGTGATCACAATAGGGGGAACGTTGAACAGCTCAAATTTATGGCTGATGGTAAAAAGGCTCCTTAGAATTTATGACTGATCTTAAAGGGGTCGTCCAGGACTTTAGCTTTGAAGATCTTGGCTTAGGGTAGGTCATCAATGTCTGATCGGTAGGAGTGCGACACACGGTGCCGGACCCCTACCACTCAACCATTGATTACCTATCCTTACTATTGGTCAGCAATGTCTAAGTCACGGACAACCCCTTTAAAAAGAAAACCAGTCACTTGCCATAAACCGGTTTAATTTTATCTGGGGTAAATGTTGCTGTTCTTATGAATCCGGCATGGTTTCTCTTTTGTTCTGCTCCACTTCTGATAGATAGCCTCCTCTTTTCTGAATTCAATTTTTTTGTCTTTTTAGACATTGGGCATCTTCTTGATGGCCACACCCAAAGAGAAGACTTGAGAACCACACCCAGATGTCTAGCTGTACATACAGGGAAGAGAGGGTGATATATCAGGAACAAAACAAAAATATCACTACATTTAGAACAGCCACAATTACAGCAGCAGCAGGGAGGATATAACTTCACTTTCTCCCTACAGCCGCTGTTCCAGAACGCCTTGCAAACATGTTTCTATTTATCTTCAAATAAATGGCATTTTTGAAGGCGACAGATTTCTTTTAACATGAATAGCTTTGGCGTGGCCTCATATACTGCATGTCCCATCTACGAATAACACGTATACAACACGTTCGTGAAAAACAGACATCTTGAATGAGACCTATAGCTGGCTGTCTGAACCAGACAGGCCCTTTTAAATAGCCTGTATGCACTAAAAAGTAGCAACCCTTAAAATATATTTTAGAGATAGAGATATAGATAGAGATATAGATAGAGATATAGATATAGATATAGATAGAGAGAGAGATAGATAGATAGATAGATAGATAGATAGATATATTTAATATATATTTAATATATATATATTTAAATATATATGTAATATATATATTTAAATATATATATATATTACATATACATGTATGACATATATATGTAATATATATATTTAAATATATATATATTACATATACATGTATGACATATATATGTAATATATATATTTAAATATATATATATATTACATATACATGTATGACATATATATGTAATTATATATATATATATATATATATATATATAGACATTTCATATTATATATATATATATATATATATATATTTCATATTATATATATATATATATATATATATATAGACATTTCATATTATATATATATATATATATATATATATATATAGACATTTCATATTATATATTTCAGATTATATATATATTTCATATTATATATAAAAATATCTCTCTCTATGTATATTTATTTATTCTTGTTATTGTTTATGGAAACTGACCAGTCCTCTTTATTACTTCCTGGAGACAACCCGTCCATATGCTCTGCTAGGGCATCATAAGTGGGGTAAATCTCACTCCGAATCCCCCAAGTCAGAACAGAACCACTCTCCTCGGCTTTCCTTCCCTTGGCTTCAGACTCTAGTTATACTGTCTGATCATGTAGCAGACAGCAGACACTATTGTCTGGGTATTTAATAGTTTTGCAACTCAAAACAGTTCCTCAGAGTGCATGAACAAGGCAGGTAAAACAGCCTTTTTCAGATTGGGGTTTAGGGAGAAAAGGAAGCAACAAAGTGAAATGAAAATTATAAAGATTCCTAACATAGAAAAGGCAAACTAATAAATACATTTTTAATGTTTTGGGTTTTTTTTTGCATCTTTGATAAGATTGTATGAATGGGCTCTAATTTGTAAACAGAACCTATTGAATATAAAGCAGTCATGTAGTACTCAGAATCAGTGCAAAAAGGAGCTTAAAAAAGGTTAAGATTTCTACAAGTAATCCAAATGGAGAATCTCCTCCAATGAGCAATAACTTGTCCTAGGGATAAAATCCATGACCGAACTAGCAAAACAACAGTCACGGCAGGAAGCAGGATCAGCCTCGTCAGGAAGTTTGTTAGCGTAATGTATCAGCCATGTATATGAGGAAGTTGCTATCGAACTTAGGTGACTCTACTATAAAAATACATTGACAACGTTCCTGATGGCGCTAATCATTTGCTATTTTAAATTGGATAATTCATATAAATGGGCAAACAGCGACATTCTAGGTCTTGTGAAACAAAAACTCAGCATGCTGGGAGTTGTAGTTTCATAGCAGATGATGTGCCATGGAGCGCTAATCCCCAATTCTGCAACTATGTCTACAGAGGTAACCCTGCAGACAACACACTATATCTCAGCTTCCTGGCCCAATATGGCTGCAAGGAAAATTCAGGAGATCATAAAAGTAGGTAGATTAAAGAAAGCGTGTGACCTGCAATACTTGTGCGTGTCTGATCAAAGAGTCAGAATCAGGCGAAAGGATTGTTAATGCGATTTGTTCTCTAAGCGTTTCGAAGTACTTCAACTTCTTCAGTAGAACCAAAGATCTCTGTGGCTCTCCTGAAGAAGCAAGACTATGTCGAAACGCATAGAAAATATTCTGCACTACTGATTCTTTCACCTGATTCTGACTCCTTGAACACAGCAGCACCCACTACCTCCAAACTATCCAAATCACCAGGCTGGATTTGCTACTTGTGTGTGTGTGTGTGTGTCTGATCGAAGAGTCAGAATCAGGCGAAAGGATTGTTAATGCAATTTATTCTCTACGCATTTCGAAGTACTTCAACTTCTTCAGTAGAACCAAAGATCTCTGTGGCTCTCCTGAAGAAGCAAGACTGTTGAAACGCATAGAAAATATTCTGCACTACTGATTCTTTCACTTGATTCTGACTCCTTGAACAAATCAGCACCCACTACCTCCAAACTATCTGCATCACCAGGCTGGATTTGCTTTTAAAGGGAACCAGTCACCGGATGTTTATAATACTCACCTAACGCTCGGTGCGGTTCAGACTGGTCGGATGGGCATCTCCGTTCTCCTGGTCTGCGCCTCCTCATTCGGCCATCTTTGTCCTCCTTCTGAAGCTAGTCTTGACGACGCGTTCTACGTCATCTACACAAGCCAACATTGAGGTCCTGCACAGGCGCACTTTGATCTGCCCTGAGTAGGGCAGATCAAAGTATTGTAGTGCGCCTGCGCGGTACCTCAATGTTGGCTTGTGTGTATGACGTAGAACGCGTCATCCACACTAGTTTCAGAAGAAAGAGGACAAAGATGGTCGAAAGAGGAGTGCGCGGACCCAGAGAACGGAGATGCCCATCCGACCAGTCTGCTCCGCACCGACCGTTAGGTGAGTATTATAAACATCCGGTGACAGGTTCCCTTTAAGGCCGGGTAAACATATCTGGCCTTTCGCCGGTTTGACGGATGCGGCGCACGCCAGTACAGTGTATACAGTACACTGGGAAGCGCAACAAGCGCCGGTCACATGCTGTCATATGACCGGATCATGTGACACGGAAGTTACGGCGCTGCCACTGTACTGTATCATACTGTACTGGCGTGCACTGCATCCGTCAAACCGCCGAAAAGCCGGATATGTGTACCCGGCCTAAGTGTTGCATACCCTTTAAGTATTGTCTCATACAACCACAAGAGGTGAGCGGAACGGCCTCTTATCACTACCTTATTCTTAATAACACCATAATGCGTTTTGCTTGTTCCCTTATCCACTTCCTTAGGAGATCATAACAATTTAGCACAAAAACAATTGCCGTTTCTTACCCAGATCACTCCTCATGCTCCATGCGGTCCCTTCTGCCTGCGGAGTCCTCCTCTCGTCTGGCATGTCATCCACCTGTGCCTGCAGGGCGCCTTCTCCCGCTGACAGGTCTCTCCGTACGGCAGGCTGTAACACTGTCGGCTGGCTGAATAATTCCACCGAGCTCTTACTTGAGATAACATGCCCAAGCATCCTCTGCTCCCCGGCAGGTTCCTCCTCCCTTGTAATATCCAGAGCAGGATGAGCGGCTTCCTTCTGAACAAAGCTCGATTTCTTCAAGCCGCCGCTATCTTCTGCCACAGACACTGTGGCCTCCTCAGACATCGGTCTCCTCAGTTCCTTGTCTTTGGCTTTATCGGCAGCCGGAGAGCCGCACGATCCTGACAGCAACAGGCTCCTCTCTGGAGCGCTGCCTGTCTCCATTGAAGTGTGCAGCAGAGGGGAAGCGCTGGAGACACTCGATATTCTCTCCTCATAATTAGATGACTTTGTGACACTCATGTCCCCGGGATAGACAGGAGACGATCGAGACGCTAGAGTCGCCACAGAGGATACCACCGTGTGAGATAATGGAGCGATCTTTTCACCTCCGTTCTTAAACTGCAGAGGCAAAACAAAGACATGTCAGCTCATTGGGATAGATAGGGGTCCGGGGTAATAGTGTTGTTTTAATGTGGGCAATTTAATGGGGGCTGCTTACTAATATCTTTATTTTAAATTATATGCGCGAGACAGAGCGCGAGACAGAGCGCGAGACTATATATATATATATATATATATATATATATATATATATATATATATATATATATATATATATATATATATATATATATATATATATATATATATATATATATATATATATATATGTACATTATATATTTATAAGCTGCACAATGAATTTCAGGTTCTCCATCTGCCCATTAGTGCTGCCTTCCATACACAACGCACAGCTATCCTGTTCTCAGAGAGACTACTACTGGAGGGTCATGTGACCAAATATAACTGCCTCCTTCAATAGAAAAAAAAAAAAATCTCAAGTGTTTTTTCACCTGGATGAGGCTATGGACAGATCTGGTCAGATGCTCCTCTGTCAGCAGTTTTAAAAGCAGTCTGTGAGGAACGTGGCACCAACAAGCCCAGTATCACGTGTGACAGACAGTCATGTGATTTCTGGCCATAGAAGGTCACAGCGTTTGGCTGCACAGAATGCTCCCTGACTTTCTATTGTTCCTGTCAGTATTCATTGGTATAGGTAGCTTTCCTACTAGAGTCATATCTCCCCCTTTCTGGACCCAGTAGGAGCTCATCTTCGACCCAGCTGTTGATTACCAGTATTTTCTTGATGCGTATATACCCCTTCCTTCCCTGGACTGTTGCTGGTGATATTTTTCAGTTCCTTCAAGCCTTGGTTGCAAGCAGGAGGCTTGCACTCCTGTGTTATCGTTGCTGAAAACTCTGCTGAACCTCTACCTGAGTCATCTAATGATAAGTAGTTCATACTTTTCCCCGTGTGTCCTCCTTGTGTTGTCTCCAGTGCTTAGTGGGGTTACTGAAAAAGCTCATCCCATCCATTCCCTATTTAGGGTGCAGCACTAGGGATACCTAGGGTCAGGTATCTGGCTAGGCACATAGGTGCGGAACCTATCTAGGGTGGTGAGGGATCCCAGGGACCAGTAGTAGGTTTGGTCAGGGGTCACAATCTCCCCCCTCTTACTAGACACAGGGTTTCCCCTTCCCATTTGTTGTGAGCCTGGTACTTCCCTGTACCTGGTGTGACACCAAAGAGGAGAACATGTAAAACTATGTAATACTTCTATATTAGTTTCATAAAATAATTTTCCTAATACATTTCTTGAAATAACAATAAAGCATACAACCCCTTTAACACATTTAAACTGAACAAGCTAACCTAGATATACCTTTAAGGGGCTGAACAAAAACAGTGGTTTGCAAATGTAAAATTCCTTGTACTTCAGTGAGATGATGAAGGGGGCTGTCTCCTGAGATAGAGAAGGGGGCTGACTTAGTATAGTTTCCTAGTTTCGGTAGTTCGAAATCTCCTGTGTTCCATGTTTACCTAGTGTGTAGATGTATTCGCTTTAACTGTATCGAATACTTCCTTCAGTATGCACCTATTCACATTTCTCCGTTTCTTGGATGTGCTAGTCAGATTTTTTTTAGTCTATTCCTTTCTGACTGAGCACTCTGTCCGACAGCCAAGTGTGTTTTAATTATAACTAGATCCTACCTGCTGTTTAAATTGTAGGTTTATAGCCCAGATAGAGGCATTCAAGGATAGGGTCCCAACAATGGGATACGCCTCGTCGCTGGCTGTTTGGCTTATCACAAATTTTCCGAATTGTGTATCAATTACCTCATTTTTAACCTAGTTTCTATGGCAGTAATGCAGTTTCAAATTTCTTCTATTCAATGTCTACCCAGTCTAGCATTTCAGAGTGCAGCTGTATTGGCTTTAAAGAGGTGGTTCACTACTCTGCAATAATGACCACATCTCTGTAAAACTGAAAGGGAAGGCTTTTTGTAAATATCTTGTGTTGCTAATTCAGCCTCTGAGCGGTGCTATCGGGGTCCACCCCTCCCCATCATGTGAACCCCCCCCCCTTCTCCGGCTCCCTGACCTCCGAGATCCAGTGATGTCACATCAACTTCCAATTGACCTGACATTACAGAGGCCAGCCCCAGTCACCGTGACTGGGCTGTGGATGGCGTTTTGCCCAGCCTCAGAGCCCAGCCTCAGAGCCCAGCCTCAGAGCCCAGCCTCAGAGCCCAGCCTCAGAGCCCAGCCTCAGAGCCCAGCCTCAGAGCCCAGCCTCATGCATGCTCCCTCCTTCACGGCAGAGAGCCACAAGCAGGAGCGATGCTGGTCTGAAGACAAGTTGTGAAACTCTGCCCACACTCAGTCACTCAGGAAGACTGGGGCCGGCAGCGGTGACGTCAGGTCAACTGGAAGTTGACATGACTTCCCTGGATCCCAAAGGTCACGGAGCCCGGAGGTCACATCATGGGGATGAACGGACCACGATAGCGCCGCTCAGAGGCTGAATTGGCAACAAAAGGTATTTACAAAAAACCTTCCCTATCAGTTTTACAGAGATGTGGTCACTACTGCAG
>NC_134358.1:522213814-522231314 GCF_048569485.1 Anomaloglossus baeobatrachus
TATGCTGCACTCAGATTAGGTGGCAAAAATCTGGTGACAGATTCCCTTTAAAGAGGCATTTCCCATTTTAGGCAGTGATAGGGCTTCACAGCAGATGCAAGAGAAGATCACCACACAGAACTTTCTTGAAGGTGTGCTTATCCAGTTTAAGCCCCTTTTTAGTAGTAAAAGGTAGTTACTTCTAATTGTGTGAATACCCCCTGCTCGTCATTAATTATCTGGTAACGTCTAACAGATAAAATCGGAAAAAGAAGAATTGGGAGTTTAATTTTAATGCCGTAGCCTTTTGATCCCAGGGAATATACCGTAAGCAGTGGTTTAAGGACCCCATACACTAGACAAATTAATTTGAAATGGGCGATTTAGACTAACGATCGAACGTCGGCTATTTCAGTGAAATGAGACATGTTTGTTACGCTTCAAATTATTGATTGGGGATGTTAGATTTTTATGGCCGATAAGTACTGGCTGCATCATCGGCCCCCAAAAATAAAATCTTACAATACTGATGAGGCTCTGATGCTTTTTTTTTTTTCTATCAATTGACTGTTCTTGTGACTGATGAATGGTTATCGTTTGCCAGTTCATTTATGTGTCAGGTGTATAGAAAACTTGTAGTCTTATGATGTAGACACTAGTGATGAGCGAGCAGTACCAGCGCTCGGCTGCTCGATAGTCGTAACGAGCAGTTGGACGCTCGGATGGGTGCAACTCGAGTACTGAATATAAGTGCTCATTCCTCACTAGTAGACACAGTGTAGGTCTACATATGAGCTGCAGACATTTCCACGACAGAGTCAGCCCAATTCTCTCCTGGCAAATGCATAGACGGAGAAGGAGGCTGGCTTAGTGACTGCATCAAGTAATCAGCCAAACCCCGTTACACACAGCCCTAATCATGAAAATCACTGCACTCATATCATCCGATGTTTGGCTAGACAACCCCTTAAAAAAGGTAAAAAAAAAAATAAAAATCATCAGAATGATATACTGTATTGTTTAAATCAGGTTTTCTGTGTTAAATGCAATTTTTTTCTCCATATCATGATCTTAAAAATAAAAATTAAAAATCTATACATTTTCACACTGTCCACCAGGGATTTATAAGACTAAGGCTACTTTCACACTTGCGTTGGACGGGATCCGTAGCATTGCGTTGTGTGACGCATGCAACGGATGCGTTGCATATAGTGGCACAACGCAATGCTACGGATTGTACAAAATATCGCAATCCGCCTGGTGATCAGCTGATCACTCAGAGTAGCCGGCCGCCGGGTGATCAGCTGATCACTCAGAGTAGCCGGCCGCTGGGTGATCGCCGACAATGTGTGCGGGGGCGGGGGGCGGTGTGCGAAGTAGGTGGAGCCGAGCGGGGCCATGGTGAGGACGTCAGTGCCGCGGGGACTGCATCGCTGGGGGATAGGTGAGTGTGTGTGTGTGTGTGTGTGTGTGTGTGTATGTGCGATTGTGTGTGCGCGATTGATTGTGTGTGTGTGTGTGTGTATACATACGGAGTGCGGGAGGGGGCGGAGCCGAGCGGCGAAGTGTCGGGCTCCCGGCACACGTAACCAGGGTTCCTTGGTTACCCGATGTGTACCCTGGTTACGGGTGGAGGGAGCCAGAGACAGCATGCGCAGTGGAATCCAGAGGATTCTGCTGCTCAAAAAAACGTTACATGCTGCGTTCCTTCCGCCCGACGCAGCGTCAAAATAACGACGCTGCGTCGTCCAGCGGATGCAACGCAGACACTTGCGTTACAGTGCGTTGTCCATACAAGTCTATGGAGAATAGCGCAGTGCGTTAACGGACTGCGCTATTCTCCATAGTGACGGACTCCACTGAACGCAAGTGTGAAACTAGCCTTATACTTCCTGTTTCAGTAAATTCACATGAACATTTGCAACAATGAACAGATGCGGACTCCATATTTTGTATTGAGGCATCTAATGAGCGGGTGCAGAGCTCAGTGTGAAAGCACGGGGAGAAGGTCAGCTGTACTTGGTGGATCCTGTGTTATCAATTGTGTACTGATGAGTTAGTTACTTGTCAGTTTACTCCTGCCTCTGATAAGGAACCTGCTGAAATCTCTTCAAGAAAAAAAAGGAAGTGTGAGGTTGAAAAAAAATAAAAAAAAAAAACAAAAACCTCAATGGCCAGTGTGAGAATTGCAGAATTACAAAAAAAAAAAATAAATTATAAAAACAGACTTAATGGGTTTAGTCTAGCTAAACATGCCTAATAATAAAAATAAATAATAATAATAATAATAATAATAATAAATAATTTAAAAAGTGTACTCCTATCCACTACATTAGTCTTCACGTGAGGTCATGGTTCATGCATTTTTGGGCTAGCTTTATATTTCTGGAACCTGTTGACATTTTACAGAAACCTGGGGGGGGAGGGGGGTGACACAAAAACAGATTTAAACAATGGGTTTAGTCTGGCTAAACATGAATATTATTATTATTATTATTATTATTATTATTAATAATAATGATACAGGTAAAATATATCTTTGTACCGTGTTAGCCAGTAGAGATAAAAAATTGTTTAAAAGAACCGAAGTCCTCAGTGGTTGATACCTTTTAATGGTTAACTGCAAAGATGGTAAAAATAGCAAGCTTTCGAGACTACTCAGGTCTCTTCATCAGGCTGGTATACCATGCCTGATGAAGAGACCTGAGTAGTCTCGAAAGCTTGCTATTACCATCTTTGCAGTTAGCCATTAAAAGGTATCAACCACTGAGGACTTCGGTTCTTTTAAACAATTTTTTAACAATAATAATAATAATAATAATAATAATAATATAATTATCAAATAATAATAATAATAATACTAATACTAATAATAATAATAATTAATATTTGTTATTATTCATAATAATTGTTAGTAATTATTTATTAATTATAATAAATAATTTACAAAAGTTTTCTCCACTGCATTAGTGTTCACGTGAGGTCATGACTTATAATATATAATTTTAAAAATAGAAACATTAAAAAAAAATAAAGAAAAAAATTCTGCAGTTTTATACAGCGCACCTGTGGGGGAGGTTAGAAGGCATGCATCCACTCCATACAAAGGGTCATGGCGTCAGTGTAACAGCAACAGTTGGTGTTAAATCCAAAGTTAATAATTAATTTGGCATCTGCCACATTTGACGGCCTCTGTTTGGCATGCGAGACACGTCCCCTCTAGTACCTGATACGATGCACATAGCTCTTAGTTACAGTGGGGCTAGGGACCCTCGGGGTTACAGTGTGGGTGGTCACCGTGTGCGCAGCAGGGCTAGGCTTGCTTAAACATCGCAAAAAAAAGAAAAAGGAAAACAGAAGAGTAGGAAAATGAGGAAAAAGGAAGAAAGAAAAAAAAATAAAATAAAGGACAAGTATATATAGCAATAGTAATAGTTGTTCTGGTGCTGCAACAAAAGGAGAGAAAACTAGAAACGAGTGAGGAGACCAAACCATAGAAAATAAAGCCAAAATTAAAGCTACGCAGAGGAACTGTGTAAAACTATATAAAAAAAAAACGTTTGCGTATTCAAGAAAAATGGACACTGCCATTCTGGTCTATGGGAGTGCACACGGTTCTGGTGCAGTACCAGACTCCGCCTATGGGCAGGAGAGGCGCCATTACACCGCCTTTTCTAATCCTAGTAAGTAATATGGCATAATTACATATATAAGCATTGATAGAGGCTTCACAGAGGAAACCCAGTTGCAAACGTCGTGTATTTGTGAGGTTATGGCTACAAGAAAGAGCAATTGGTTTTGTGAAAACAGAAAAAAAGGTATAAATACAAATTTATTGTTGCTGCCATTAACCCTTCAACATGGGCACTAATTTAAGTTTGGTAACTGTGTCCTCATTCTTCATCTCTAATAATGATGTTAGTAACCGCTTTTTTTTTTCATATTTGTTAATAAGGCCCCGTTCACACTGCAGTATTTGCTGAGTTTTTATATCTATATTTGTAAGTGAAAACCAGGAGTGGTGCTGTGTTTCTAAATAAAAACAATCTCCCATCTGCCACTTAATATACTGCTGCCTTCAAATTAAAAGGGAATCTGTTAAATTTCAGCTACCTAATCTGAGAGCAGCATCATGTAGGGGCAGAGATCCTGATTCCAGCGATGTGTCACTTACTGGGCTGCTTAGTGTAGTTGTGATAAAATCACTTTGTAATCAGCAAGAGATTATCATTACAGGACTACTTGGCGTGCTTCAGGTAGTCCAGCATATTCATGAGCTCTGTAGAACTGAGAAAAGTGATTTTATCAAAATTACAGCAAAGAGCTCAGTAAGTGACACATCACTGGAATCAGGGTCTTACTGAACTGCTTAGTGTAGTTTTTTTTTTTTTTTATAAAATTACAGTTTTATCAGCAGGAGATCATCATTACAGAACTAGTAAAGCTTCTGCTAAGTAGTCCAACCCCGCCTTCACCACAGATTGGTACAATTGGTACATAGGCACAAAGCTGCAAACCAGTGTTGTGGGCGGGGTTATACAGAGCTCAGCATTCTGAGAAATGGTATATTTACGCAAGATAAAATATTTTGTTTTTATCAAAACTGCAGTAAGCAGCCCAGTAAGTAACATAACAGGAATCAGGGTCTCTGCCCCTATATCATGTTGCACTATAATTACATAGCAAAAACATGGTGGTCAATTCCCGTTAAAGAGAATCTGTCTCCAGGTTTTTGCTCCCCCCATCTGAGAACAGCATAATGTAGAGACAGAGACCCGGATTCCAGCAATGTGTCACTAACTGAGCCGTTTGCGGTCATCAATATTTTCTCTACTGCAGATCTCATAAGTATGTTGGACTACCTGGCAGCACGCCAAGTAGTCCTCTAATGATAATTCACTGTTGATTAAACAGTGATTTTATCAATACTACACTAAGCAGCTCAGTAAGTGACACATTGCTGGAATCAGGATCTCTGTCCCAACAATATGCTGCTCTCAGATTAGGTGGCAAAAACCTGATGACAGATTCTCTTTAAGGACTTTGGGGCCTTCTTATTCACCAGGGCTCCTGTGTAAAAACCCCTGAGTGCGCATGGTGGACAACGGACATGCTATATGGCAAAATTAGAAAAATGTGAAAGTATATAATACCAATTAGTGCATATCCCCTTTGAATACCTCATTGGAACAAGAAAACCACATAGCTGCAGCGTCACGTCACCTTCTAGTTAATTGCTATGTAGCTAAAGTATCGCCAACTGAGATTTCAGAACCCGCGGCACGTACTTTATTTGGTGCTGGAAGGATGAAATAATGACCTATTTTTTTCCTGGAAAAGCCTCCACTACAGAGCGGCGCAACATGATTCATGTCTCAATTCCCGCTGGACACACAGCGCATCTCACTCAGAATCCATCATTTTGGCAGACGTGCTGTGAAGTGCCGGGTCCCTAAGCCATCAGTGCTTCGCCTCCCCCAGCGATAAACTGGGAACAGAGCCCAACCCCCGCATACAACAAGCTGGGGCCGTGCCAGCACTTACGTCGCAGCGATCACCACTTCTTCTGTAGTGACGGGCTGCGTGCGCGACCGGTCCTGAGCGCGCCGGAGCCTCCTCTCAACCGCCGCATTTCTAGCACGCGGCTTAGCAGCTTTGGGGTCCAGAGACTTTTCCATTTCCTGCAATTGGAACAGAATGAGAAATTATGGTTAGGCCTATAGCGGGGGTGTATATATCATTGATGCAAACTGTGCACCTGCACGAGGGCCCTAGGAGGTAAGGGGGCCCAATGCCACCTCAAAACCAGAAGGAATTGTGCATACGATTAGCTTGCGGGCTGCAAATGGCCGATAGATACTTCGTAGACCCCTGTACAAGAACAAAGGTGGCCAAATTCCACCTCCAAAGCAGAAGGATTTGTGCATACGAGGAGACAATGAGCTGCAAATGGCCCATAGATTGTGTCCGTTAATGGCCTATAGGACATCCAAAAATCCATTTAAAGCGCACCAATCACCACCAGGGATTTTCCTATACAACCTAAAGCCAGTGCTATACTGGCACTATCAGGCTGATTACATACAGGCCTTTAGTTGTCAGCTCAGATGTATAGGTTTTGAAATCCAGGCAAGTAAAAATTGTAACATGAACAACTTTTTGAATGACAGCAGCTGCCAATCAGCTGATAGCTGGGGTGGGCATTTATAGTGATCCTTGCACCCTGCCTGTCCTTCCCGTTATTTATGCTAATTCTATTATAGAATAGTTTTACTAAATGACTAGAAGGACCTGTGCTAAAGGTCATACCCATGTGACCAGAAGGGGCAGGGCCTCGGCCAACATAGCTGATACCAGGAAGCAGCATTATTTTTCTGTTGGCTGAGGCACTGCCCCTTCTGGTCACATGGGTATGACATCAGCACAGGTCCTTCTAGTCACTTAGTAAAACGATTCTATAATAGAATTAGCATAAATAACAGGGAGAGGACAGACAGGCAGGGGGCAGGAATCACTATGAATATCCACCCCAGCTATCAGCTGATCCTCAGCTGCTGCCAATCAAAAAGCTGCTCATTTTACAAACTTTACTTGCTTGGATTTCAAAACCATACATCCTAGCTGACACCTACAGTGCTGGCCAAAAGTATTGGCACCCCTGCAATTCTGTCAGATTGCAATCATTTTCAAGAAGAAACTGAGTGTTATCACAAATTCTTTGGTATTATTATCTTCATTTATTTTGCTTGCAATGAAAAAACACAAAAAGAGAATGAAACAAAAATGAAATCATTGATCATGTCACACAAAACTCCAAAAATGGGCCAGACAAAAGTATTGGCACCCTTAGCCTAATAATTGGTTGCACAACCTTTAGCCAAAATAACTGGGAACAACCGCTTCCGGTCACCATCAATGAGTTTCTTACAAAGCTCTCCTGGAACTGACATTTTGAGATCTCTCCAGAGGTGTTCTATGGGGTTCAGGTCTGGACTCATTGCTGGCCACTTTAGTAGTCTCCAGTGCTTTCTCTCAAACCATTTTCTAGTGCTTTTTGAAGTGTGTTTTGGGTCATTGTCCTGCTGGAAGACCCATGACCTCTGAGGAAGACCCAGCTTTCTCACACTGGGCCCTACATTATGCTGCAAAATTTGTTTGTAGTGTTCAGACTTCATAATGCCATGTACACGGTCAAGCAGTCCAGTGCCAGAGGCAGCAAAGCAACCCCAAAACATCAGGGAACCTCCTCCATGTTTGACTGTAGGGACAGTGTTTTTTCTTTGAATGCCTCTTTTTTTTCCCTGTAAACTCTATTTTGATGGCTTTTCCCAAAAAGCTCTTCTTTTTTCTCATCTGACCAGAGAACATTCTTCCAAAACGTTTTAGGCTTTCTCAGGTAAGTTTTGGCAAACTCCAGCCTGGCTTTTTTATGTCTCGGGGTAAGAAGTGGGGTCTTCCTGGGTATCCTACCATACAGTCCCTTTTCATTCAGACGCCGACGGATAGTACGGGTTGACACTGTTGTACCCTCGGACTGCAGGGCAGCTTCAACTTGTTTGGATATTAGTCGAAGTTCTTTATCCACCATCCGCACAATCTTGCGTTGAAATCGCTCGTCAATTTTTCTTTTCCTTCCACATCTAGGGAGGTTAGCCACAGTGCCATGGGCTATAAACTTCTTGATGACACTGCGCACCGTAGACACAGGAACTTTCAGGTCTTTGGAGATTGACTTGTAGCCTTGAGATTGCTCATGCTTCCTCACAATTTGGATTCTCAAGTCCTCAGTTCTTTGGTCTTCTTTCTTTTCTCCATGCTCAATGTGGTACACACAAGGACACAGGACAGAGGTTGAGTCAACTTTAATCCATGTCAACTGGCTGCAAGTGTGATTTAGTTATTGCCAACACCTGTTAGGTGCCACAGGTAAGTTACAGGCGCTGTTAATTACACAAATTAGAGAAGCATCACATGATTTTTCATACAGTGTCAATACTTTTGTCCACCCCCTTTTTATGTTTGGTGTGGAATTATATCCAATTTGGCTTTATGACAAACTTTTATTTATTTTTTTTCATTGAAGACAAATTAAATGAAGATAATAATACCAAAGAATTTGTGATTACAATCATTTTCAAGAGGAAACTGAGTATTCTCTGACAGAATTGCAGGGGTGCCAATACTTTTGGCCAGCACTGTAAAAGGAATGTATAGAATCATCCTGGCTTTAGGTTACATAGGAAAATCCTGGTAATTGGTGCGCTTTCACTTCTCTAGCAGGATGTAAAATGTTGGCACCAGGATACATCCAAAAAGGGAATTCAGAATTGTGCACATCTGTACAATAAAAACTACTACAGTGGTAGAGAGATCAAACCGGTTTCTTGTAAGTACAAGACTTTGCTATCGGGAACACTGGATTAATAGCTTCTTCGGTAACTGTTGTCAGGAAATGTTATATTTTATTTATTTTTGTAATTGTAGTAATGCCAAAAACAACAAGGGAGTGCATGGCTGTAAAAGAATAAGCAATGGTGGAGAAAAAAAAACAACTTGTATAAACAAGCAAAAAGATTTGCAGAACCATGGGTCCAGTGGCCGCCAAACCGGAGCCCTACGAACCTCCTCCTAACTTTCTGCATCCCTGGCGCCTCTTCTGAATCGTAGGCTGAGGGAGATATCACCACGGAGTGACCCACTCACAAAAAGTGCAACAGGTGTACTAATCAGATTATGTGCCGAGGATGTGGGCAGGTAGGAGGAGGGCCGTAGGGCAGGTCGGAGGAGGAGGGCCGTAGGGCAGGTCGGAGGAGGAGGGCCGTAGGGCAGGTCGGAGGAGGAGGGCCGTAGGGCAGGTCGGAGGAGGAGGGCCGTAGGGCAGGTCGGAGGAGGAGGGCCGTAGGGCAGGTCGGAGGAGGAGGGCCGTAGGGCAGGTCGGAGGAGGAGGGCCGTAGGGCAGGTCGGAGGAGGAGGGCCGTAGGGCAGGTCGGAGGAGGAGGGCCGTAGGGCAGGTCGGAGGAGGAGGGCCGTAGGGCAGGTCGAAGGAGGGTCGTAGGGCAGGTCGAAGGAGGGTCGTAGGGCAGGTAGAAGGAGGGTCGTAGGGCAGGTAGGAGGAGGGTCGTAGGGCAGGTAGGAGGTGGGTCGTAGGGCAGGTAGGAGGAGGGCCGTAGGGCAGGTAGGAGGTGGGTCGTAGGGCAGGTAGGAGGAGGGTCGTAGGGCAGGTAGGAGGAGGGTCGTAGGGCAGGTAGGAGGAGGGTCGTAGGGCAGGTAGGAGGAGGGTCGTAGGGCAGGTAGGAGGAGGGTCGTAGGGCAGGTAGGAGGAGGGTCGTAGGGCAGGTAGGAGGAGGGTCGTAGGGCAGGTAGGAGGAGGGTCGTAGGGCAGGTAGGAGGAGGGTCGTAGGGCAGGTAGGAGGAGGGTCGTAGGGCAGGTAGGAGGAGGGTCGTAGGGCAGGTAGGAGGAGGGTCGTAGGGCAGGTAGGAGGAGGGTCGTAGGGCAGGTAGGAGGAGGGTCGTAGGGCAGGTAGGAGGAGGGTCGTAGGGCAGGTAGGAGGAGGAGGAGGGTCGTAGGGCAGGTAGGAGGAGGGTTGTAGGGTCGATAATGTGGCCACTGGACAAGGTTACAGCAAATCTTTTAACTCAACTCTACAGTTTCATACCCTTATACAAGTCTTCATGACTGTTCACACAATTGCTGAATACAATAGTAGCAATTTGGGTAATATTTCAGCAAATCTCATTCCCATGGTGTGGGGATTTGTTTGCCTTAAAATTGACTCACGTTCTGTTTATTTTTAATCTGCAGCAAGTTAATTTCTGATGCAGATTATGCCCAGATTTGTAACATATTTTCTCCATCGATTCCAATGAGGGGGTCCAAAAATCATAATGATTGCAGATTTTGCTGGGCATAACACATGGATCCGCTACAAAATCCCAAAAATAAGTTTTAAAGGCAAAAAAAAAAAAAAATCCAGTATATTTCAGTTCAACTGGTTCTTCAGTGGCTCCCTTGACCGTTTCCCACTGTTGTCTGTATAACCAGACTTCATTCAACGAGATCTTGTCCTGTGTGACCGCTACAACAATCTCATGGCACAAGACTAAAGATGAAGGGATGGATTCAATGGACTCTGGTCTTGCGGACACATCCGTATTCTGTGGCCATTGGACTGGGGCTCGGTGAACTGACTCCTACTTGCCAGAATCCTCGCCGCCTCTTCCGATTTATAGGCCTGGCATGATATCACTATGGTGTGAAACATACATGACATCTCACTGGGCCTAATAATCACAAGAAGCGCAGAGTATTTCAGCAGGTACATGGAATACAGACATGGCCACCAGGACAAGGGTCCTGTGAATCAATAAGCTGATCTCAGGCAAGAGGTCAGAGCAGGAGATGGAGAAAAAACAAAAAGCCAGCACTAGATGTGCACTTCAGCACTAAAAATTCCAAACTGTACTTATTATAAAAATGTTGAGATTTTTGGCAAAAAATTGCAATTTCTTGAGCTACCTCGCCACGTCACGGCAAATCTCATTTGGGGCAGTCCTACACTAAAATATTTTTATAAAATGTGCCATACGGCCTCACATATGAATAGTAGAACTGCTCTTAGCAGCACTCACCTGGTCTATTTCAATCCCGTACCCATGACTGAGTCATGGCTGTGGGCGGGACAGGTCCAAGCAAATGCTGCATGAAGTAAATAAATAGCCTGTGGACAGGGCCTGATGACTGAATGTGAACAGTCACCAACCGCCAAAATCTAGACAGATGGAATACATCCCAAATTGGGGTGCATAGCAAGGTGGGGGTCAGCCACCGACCAATTCAATGAAGAAAAAACAAAAAGCCAACACTAAATGTGCATTACAGCACTAAAAATTCCAAACTGTACTTATTATAAAGATTTTTTATTTTTTAGCTCAAGAAATTGCAATTTTTTGCCAAAAATCTCAAAATTTTTATAATAAGTACAGTTTGGAATTTTTAGTGCTGAAGTGCACATTTAGTGCTGGCTTTTTGTTTTTTCTTCAGAGCAGGAGATGGAAATCTAAAAAGAGACCAACAGGAATACAGTCAAGAAAGCCTTCAAAGCGCCAGGAAAAGGGAGGAAAGACCTTTTTTAATTAGATGCTCTCTAGTGATGAGTGAGCTCTACCAGGCTCGGGTGCTCGGTACTCGTTAAGAGCAGTTGGACACTTGGATGAGCTCGACATGAGTACCCGAGTGTGATGGAAGTCAAAGGGGAACTCAAGCATTTCACGGAAGATTTCCTGGAAAAATGCTTCTGTGTTCGGTACTCGATAAGAGCAATTCCATGCTCAGATGGAAGTCAATGGGGGACACGAGCATTTTTCCACAAGATTTCCGGTAAAACTGCTTGAGTTCCCCATTGTCATCCATTATACTCAGCACTCGAGTGGTGCCCATCTAAGCGTCCAACTGCTCTTAACAAGTACCGAGCACCCGAGCATGGCAGTGCCCGCTCATCACTAATGTGCTTGTTTTGTGCAGGGAAAATGAACCTAATGCACATTAAAATCTAAGCATTTTGGTGCAGATTTGCTGTTGATTTCCCTGCAGAAACCTTTTGCTACATGTAAATGTACGCTTTAAAAAAGGTTTCAGCAAGAGATCAACATTTTCTATGGCATCGTTCTATTAGTTGATAAAGTTGGCCAACAAGAAGTCTACCTTTCTCAAGCCTAAAAATTTAAGACTCCTCAAACAGAATACTGTACATAAGAACAATCGACTCTACGTAAATTATACTGTACCTGGCTGGAAAAAAAAAAAAATAGGTCTCCAATTACGGTAATCACTGGATTTTATTGTAGATGAATGAAACGATTGACAGAGTATTGCGTAGAAATAATTAAAGTCTCTTCTGTATTGGAATATTGCCCAACAGTGATTAACCCCGTAATAACATGGGCTCTTAACCATGAGCAGCCATAGCAAGGATCAAATAATTTCTTGCAGATTCAGTTGCGCAAATAAAGTCACATCAATATTAACAAAAGGCAACATTTCACTTACCCTAAACAAAAGCCTCTTTGCAGCGACACTAAGTTTTGCTCTTTCATCCACCTTCGCTTCTTCTGTAAAGAAAAGAAAGTCATGAAACAAGGTTCAATAAATTGAAAAAACACAGTGAATAAGCAGAAAATATGGTTAACACCGGACTGGCATTGGAGCAAGAAAACCCCGGCTGCTAAGCCAGCAAGAAAGAGGTTATATTCACAAACACGTGAAACCTTACAATAAGGATAGATGTGAAAATAATAAACTCTAAAGGCAGGGGGGGGGGGACCTCAGGCCCAGGGACCACATGCGGCCCACAATGACATATTTTGCGGCCCCCGGGCAGATTGTCAGGGACCGTGGTACCAGTCTTGCTTCCGGCTGTTTAAACCCAAATGTGTGCTGCGAGCACGTGCACGGTGTGTTCACTCATGAACGCTGCATGCCCATACACTGAGTACATCCTCAGCGGTGCGAGTAACATACTTTGTGGGTGGGGAAGTGTGCGATGCCCTTCTGTCCAAAGAGGAGAAGAGGAGTGGCAGCACCAGCATGCCCTTTACCGTACAAGCCCCACAGTGCTGTGTCCCCTAACAGTGCTGTGTGCCGCCGCCACCCCCCCCCCCCCCCACAGGGCAGTGTGCCTCCATCCCCCCCCTCCCCACAGGGCAGTGTGCCTCCATCCCCCCCCCTCCCCACAGGGCAGTGTGCCTCCATCCCCCCCCTCCCCACAGGGCAGTGTGCCTCCATCCCCCCCCTCCCCACAGGGCAGTGTGCCTCCATCCCCCCCCCCCTCCCCACAGGGCAGTGTGCCTCCATCCCCCCCCTCCCCACAGGGCAGTGTGCCTCCATCCCCCCCCTCCCCACAGGGCTGTGTGCCTCCATCCCCCCCTCCCCACAGGGCTGTGTGCCTCCATCCCCCCCCTCCCCACAGGGCTGTGTGCCTCCATCCCCCCCCTCCCCACAGGGCTGTGTGCCTCCATCCCCCCCCTCCCCACAGGGCTGTGTGCCTCCATCCCCCCCCCCTCCCCACAGGGCTGTGTGCCTCCATCCCCCCCCTCCCCACAGGGCTGTGTGCCTCCATCCCCCCCCCGTGCCTCCATCCCCCTCCTCCCCACAGGGCTGTGTGCCTCCATCCCCCCCCCCCCACAGGGCTGTGTGCCTCCATCCCCCCCCTCCCCACAGGGCTGTGTGCCTTCACATCCCCCCCCCTAACAGCGCTGTGTGCCTTCACATCCCCCCCCCCCTAACAGCGCTGGATGCCTCCACCCCCCCCAGCCACACCAAAGAGAAGCAGCTCCAGCCACCACAGTAGGGGTGAGTTAATGATAATTATTTGACCAAATATATTTCGGATAATTTTTGAAGTTGATAATTATAATTTTTTTTGCGGCTCCTGAAGGTTGGTAGAAATGTCCAAAAAGCCCTTGACAGGAAAAGCTTCCCCCACCTCTGCTCTAAAGGGAAATGTTTAAAATATGTTTTGTCGAACTGCAGACAGGAAAGACGGGGGAGGTTTCTGCTGCAGAGAGTTGCCAAACAGCCAGATAGAAATTGTAAGGACAAAGGAGTACATGGCTGATCTCTAAAGAAGCTTTATTAGATTACCATTAAAACTGAGAAATATATATAAAAAAGTAGGATCAAAAAGGATAGGAGAGAAGATTAAGGGATAAAGAGACAAAAAGAAACAACCCCATAGAGTCCAGGCGTATACTTGCCTTCAGCGGTCTGAATCGGAGGAGATGGATGAAACGTCGTCCTGCGGAGGACAGAACAATCATTAGCCGGCTTTATTTAGAAGCATTGATGTCTTTTTATCATGTTAAACCTCATGCAAAATGTGAATAAATCCATTTCACAGCAAGTTTAATAACACAGAAGTGGAATAATAAGTGTTTTAAGGTTTAGGTTTTTCCATGAGATGTCAACGCACACCAAACTAAAAGCTTAGAATTAATATTATAGAATAGAAAAACAAGTAAATCCGTTTTTAATTTGGAGTCTCGGGCTCAAAATGCCAAGCAAAATATAAAAATAAAATAAAGCTTGATCCGTTGGGCCGCTGCCTGAAACACACGGTCATGCCATCTAACATGGTCTTGAATGTACGGTCTCCCGCTTTTCGCTCCAGTGCGTACCTATCGGTTTCTTTCCGTTCAGCTGAAGTTACAGGTTGGGTTCTAAATCTTTCAGAAGTCTTTCTATTGTCCCCAGGAGAGATATACAGTCTTGGCCTTCGCGGGCCCCTTTCCTGCTCATTGGCGGCACCAAGATCAACACTTGATGCTGGCATTTCAGCCTTGGGTTCACTTTGTAATCAAGATGAAGGGTATTAGAAAAAAAGAGAAGGAAGAAAGAAAGACAAAATGATAATGATGAAAGTAAAAGAGCACAGCAAACACTTCAAATGTCAAAACACATGCAAGAGGACGGACAAAAACATTCCACAAGGGAGTTAGGTTCTGGGTGAGTATTCTTATTCGGTCACCAAACACGTGAAATCTAATAACATTGTGCGGTAAGTTGAGGATGTGCAGGGGTCACACACTATTAATGAAGGGGGGAGAAAAAAAAAAGTGCAAACATCACCCACGGGTCTGCTTTTTTGCTGGAATTCGCCGTCTCCAAAAATGCACTTCTAAGCTGGGCCACAGACACCTTGGTGTTTACCGCGCCGGCTTCTCCATTGGCGAGGTGGGGATCTTCTTCAGTGCCCAAAAACACCATCTCTTTTTGGACGTCAGAATCTTTTATTGAAATGGCTTCCGATTTTTGCATGCCGGAGTCGGACATTGAGCGCACAAGCATTTTATGCTTCATAGTTGAAACCTCCTTGGGTTGTCCTAGGGGTCGGTAAGGTTGACTGATTAGTCCACTCTGCAGGTACATAATGGCTTCGGCTTTCCCCGAGCGCTCACTTGGCTTGTTCTGGGGTAGAAGATTTTGCGACATGTATGGAAAAGTGTCCTTAGGAGGTGATACGTCGCTACTTTTTTGCTTGTCCGCATATGAAGACATAAATCTTGGACTGTCCTCAAAAGGGTCATGAAGCTTACCATTACTAGTCATCGTTTTGTAGGCCTCAAGTGTATTGCTCAGCTCTTGATAAATTTGACGAGACTTATCAGCGTTCCCCTCACTGACCGCCAGTGGATTTCTTAGTGAGGTCGTGAAAGCAGACACCATGACGCTGTCAGATTTGGTGCGGGAAACCATCTTGGGTGTGTGCGCAACATTAGCTGGTTGGATGTAGCCATGGATGGGTTGACGGCTTGGGGTCGGTTGCTTATAGACTCTATCAAATGCAGAGTTTTCGGACTGAAATGGTTTATAGTAGACCGGGGCTGCATGATGCTTCTTTTGGGTAGCGGTCTCTATGTCAAATTTTGGACTCCCATGCATGTTCTCATCTCGCACCAGTCTTTCTCTAACTTTAACTCTTTAAAAAAGAACATGAATTAGAATCCCAAAAGTAATAATAAAAGTAAAAAAAGAGTTAGTATCATGATCACAAAAGAAAATAAAGACCTTAGGTCAAGGAGTGAAGCAGAATAGGAGGGCGCAAGAGGTAACTTGGAAAAGGGGCATTACGAAGGCAACGTAAACCAGGGAGCTTTTAGGTTGGCCAAAGGAGTCAAACTCAAGATATACTTTGCAACTTACAAAAAGTCACTCTAGGTAGGAAAATATGGCAGCTTCTGTCATAAAGGAGGGTAAAGAAACACAGAAAACTTAGAAAATACATATTCTTTATCTTGAGTGCCGATTATACCTACCGCCAAACCCCAATTTACCTACTTTCCCTATTAGCAATCTAAAGATCAACAGCAGATTTGCTCCTGAATGATCTTTTGGCATAGTTTGATAGGACAAGCAGCATTAGATGCCAGGGAGTAGTAAAACATTTACTATACAAGTGTTCTGGCTTAGGCCCCCTTCACACGTCAGTCATTCCGATACGTACGTTGTCCGTTCTCATACGCACCGGAGACATGTACAAATGGAGACCCATTAAAATTAATGGAGTCTGCACACACATCCCCGTTATTTTTTTTCACAGGCGTATGTGTGTGTGTTCCACAAGGAGAAAAGTCAGTTTTTCCTCCGGCAGCACGGGTGTTACACGCACCCCACACACTTTAGTGATCCGTGTGACATCAGTGTGACACGTAACAGAGAAGACACGTGTCTTTGTAATAAAATGATTTTCTATACTCATCTGTCTCCAGAGATGCTGTCTTCGGAGCTGCCGTCACTTGCTTCCGGGCCCTCTCATTATGCTCATGAATATTCACTGCACCGCAGACCCGGAAGCAGAAGCAGCACTGGAGACCAGTGAGTAAAAAGTTACTGATCTCCATGTGCTGTCAAGGCTAGCACACACAGAACACACGTGCCAAAATCACGACACATGGATGACCATATGCACCTTTAACTCGGACCATGAAAAAAGTGCATTTTTATCTTGGACGTGTGAAGGAGGGCCTCAGAAAAAGTTGGTAAGTCACAAATGACATCAGATGAAAACAAAAATTAAAACATACTATTAATAACATGTAAGGTTATCTATAATCATTTTTGGGAGGATAAAGCTGTTACTCAGCTGATCATGGATATTCCAGTTTCTGAAATGCCTCATGAACAGTTGGAAGTTGTAGCCATTCTACTTAATCCTTGCTGCAGGAAATGTACTAAACGGAAGCCATGACAAGGCATGACATACATAGACAGGCCATGTCCAGAGGCAGCAGGATCTGCTCTTCTGTTTGTGTAGAGGTCCATGTGCCATAATAAGGCCTATGAAAAGGGGGTAGTCTTTGTGAGAAAAAGCTTTTAAAAGGCAATCTGTCAGCAGGTTTTTGCTATGTAATCTGAAAACAGTATGAGGTAGGGGTTTATATACAGAATTGAGCAATCACACTATGTGCAGTTTACTTATAATAAAGGATTTATCACTAGTTGATTATCACTGCTATGACAATCTGCAAGGCGAGCCTTTGTCTGACCATACCCCCTCCTGTGATAAGCAGCTCCCAGTCAATATACTATGTACATAGAGAGCATAGTGTGGGTGGGGTTAGCTTTCTCAGCTCTGCTTCATTATGCAGCTAAGAACTATGATTGTGTCTGCTGCTGCACCCAGTAAAATGAAGTGATACATCGCTGGACTCAGGGTCTCTTTTCCTACATTATGCTGCTCTCAGAGGAAGTAGCAAAAACCTGCTGAAAGATTCCTTTTAAAAAGAATATTGAAAACCTCTTTGGGATAGATCATCAATATAAAGATTGGTGGAGGTGACAGTCATTAGCTGTATTCTCAGCAGAAAGTGTAGTGGCTGCAAACAAATAGTGCAGAACCGGCAAAGGGCAATAAACTGATTAAGCTATGCTTAAATTTGGCCACTACAGAGAACAGCGGAGGTGGTTGGGTGTCCATTCCCCCACCAGTCCTCGACTATGTCCATTTCCCCACTAGTCCTCGATGTC